>NW_015547697.1:510219-534247 GCF_001515605.1 Sinocyclocheilus anshuiensis
TGTGTGGTGTGTGTGTCGTAGCTATATACATAAGTTTACCCAGCCTTACCAAAATAGAAAAACAGTCACTCCCGCTCTTTTATTTTCTCATTTCTCATCTTCTTGAGAAAGCAATTCAAAATGTTTTGGGTTTTTTTCCTCAGACATAGTGAATGTTTAATGCACACACCAGGCAGATGAGTGTCTCATTAGGGAATGGAAGGCTAGTGTTGCTCTACAGTTCTGTTCTGACTCTGTTTTAATTACGCGGGGAGAAACAGTGTGGCTGGTGGCAGTTGAGTGATTAGGCTTGCGGGCATGCAGAGCCCTGGGGCCTGTCATTATTATGCTCATTCAACTCAGCTCTAATGAAAAAGTCAACTCAACACCAGTTCTGTTCTCCAGAACAAGAGCTCATGGCAGGAGCGCTGTGTGTGTCTCGCTGGCTGTAGTCAGTGGGGTAAATCGAGGAGGACTTTTTGCTTTTTATATTAACACACCAAAACTAGTCATTACAAACAAGTGAGATAATAATAACTATAAATACTTCATATTTTTCACAATCATAAATGCAAAGAAGTCAATTTGTTAAAATTGTTCTTATTTCAAGTAGAGTTGAAACAGTCATCATTTATTCATTTGATTTTATTCCTCTTCTTTGTTATACAACTTATTTTTTGCAGTTGAATAACATCTAGGATTTGAAAGAATTATTCACCCTAAAAATAATATTTGCTAAGAATTTATTCTATCCAAGTGTGTTTGTTTTTTTCAACAGAACAGATTTGGAGAAATTTAGCATTACATCACTTGCTCACCAATGGATTCTCTGCAGTAAATGGGTGCCGTCTGAATGAGAGTCCAAACAGCTGATAAAAATATCACAATAATCCACAAGTAATCCACACAACTCCAGTCCAACAATTAACATCTTTTAATGTGAAAAACTGAGTTTATGTAATAAACAAACAATAATTAAAGGGGTCCTATTATGCTCTTTTACAAAGTCTTGATTTTGTTTTGGGGGTGTACTAGAACAGGCTCTCATACTAGGTTGTTCGAAAAACACATTATTTTTCACATATTTTACATTATTACAACACCTCTCTCCCCAGTCTGGCATGAACGGCTCGAATAGTTCCTGTATCAAATGAAGGCCCGCCTTCTGAAATACGAAATGTGCTGTGATTGGTTAGCTGGGACTGTGTGTGTTGTGAAAAGCATAGTAGGACCCCTTTAAGACATTTTTTTACTATCCATGATATTGATTTCTCCAGTCAAAAAGTTGAGAAATGGAGAGAAATATGCATAGATCAGGCACCATTTATAAGTCAAAACGGTCCAAAACAGTTCTAAACAAATATGTCAGTGGATTTTGTTGTAAGAGAACAACAGAGGATGGACTTTTTTACTGGACAAAGTGTTATAACGGACTGGTATTTTGGCCAGAAGTGACGGTTAAAGTTATAATGCCTTAATCAAGGATTTGTTTTTGACAAACACACAGCTTTTCAAATTTTTATTTTTGGGTTAACTCTTCCTTTAAAGAGTCCACAGTTCAGTAAATCACTAAACAAGTTTGAGAGAGTGTAAAGAATAATTAATCTGTAAAATGGCGGGAAAAAAATGTTTAAAATTAATAATAATAATAATAAAAATAATTGAGTAATTAAAAAAAAACAGCTCATCATACAACCATAAAACAAAGTGACTCAGTAAGTGAGTAACTCACTCATTCATATACTCATTAATCAACTTACTAGTTGTGGCCTTCCAAATGTCTAGGCCTTGACAGCTCTGACACAACAGGATGCTACAGCAGGTAGAGTTGATAATATTTGAAATTACTAAGGAGCAATAAATAGATGCTGACACACACACACACACACACAAAACATAGGAAATTACATTTATTTATATAATTGATTTTATCTGGCATGCACAACATGGAGTGTTGAGTTGAAGAGCTGCAAGTAATTTATTCACATAATGTTCTATCTCTTTGAAGTATAAATGTCAACATTATCATATTTCCAAATGAACTGCAGTTTGTCAGGTAAAACATTAGCTTATTGATGCAATAAAATCAATCAGCTGTTTTATTTCAATTGTTACTCATTTGGAGGCTTCTGTAAATATTTATACACCAGTTACACGTATGTTTCAAGCTTAATGGTACAATGTGAAAATATTCAGTAGTGCATGAGTTGTAACTTAGTGCCTCTTTACATAACAACTAGGCTTTAGAGTTGTAACTTACATAAAGCTGTGAACTGGTTCCTGG
The DNA here is from genome assembly GCF_001515605.1 of Sinocyclocheilus anshuiensis. Taxonomy (NCBI): domain Eukaryota; kingdom Metazoa; phylum Chordata; class Actinopteri; order Cypriniformes; family Cyprinidae; genus Sinocyclocheilus; species Sinocyclocheilus anshuiensis. The sequence goes on from NW_015547697.1 coordinate 512,483, forward strand.
ACTCCAGCAGCTGTCCTAGAGATGCTTCTACTAACTCCTTCCCTGTTAATATCCTCTACATGGACTGTGCCAAAACCCCCTGCAGCCAAACTCAACCAGTACAACTCAAGTCTGCCATCCCTAGTCCCTACAGTCCTGCGTCAGGGTTGGTATTTGACGGCTCTCATCTTAAAGGTCAACTTACAGCCCTCCACCCATGAGACTGTCAGGTCAACCAGGATGACCTTCTTTGCCTCTTCAGACCAGATAACTACACATGGCCTCAGGCTTGTGTGGGCACTCCATAGGAATTGGCAGTATTTACCTCCGGTCAGCCCTCATTTGCCCTCATGCTTGGGTAGTCTGCATTATTTCTATCTAGGTCTGTTTAAATGGTTAAATACAATGGTTACATACATATATCTCTTTTAAAAAGTATTTTTAGAAAAATCGAATAAATAATAATAATAATAATATGTGGATTTTATAGTCTTTTTGACAGATGCAATTTTGGTTCATACTAAACATGATGGGTTTCTAAAATGTTCGAAAAATCTTGTCCAGGTCAAAAATTACCCAAATGCATTATAAAGGTTAAGGTTTTAGGCAGGCCCGGACTGGCCATCGGGAGCACCGGGAGAATTCCCGGTGGCTTGGTGGCTGATTTGGCCCGCTGCCCTGTTTTTTTTTTTGTTGTTTGTTTGTTTGTTTGTTTGTTTTTTCATTATTATTATTATTATTAATATTTTATATTTATGCCTTCTCAATGTACCAAAGTGATAATTTCCGATTTTTTCATTCGATAATAAATCGATAATAAGTCATAAATTGGTTAGTCTTGACTGGCAACGCTGCACTATACGAATCAGCTCACGATGCGCGGGACTCAATGAAAGAGAGAAAGCGGCCAGAAGCAGCAGTGAAATGTAGCAACATCACTGACCTGTTCAGGGCTACAAGTGCAGGTCTGTTTAATCTGTAAATACGCTAGATAGTTTTGTCTTTATTAACGTAGTTGAGTATTGCACTTTAGAAATTGTGTTTTAATACACTACTAGTCAAAAGGTTTTTATCAGTAAGATTTTAAATGTTTTTTGAAGTCTCTTCTGCTCACCAAGCCTTCATTTATTTGATCCAAAATACAGTAAAATTGTGGAATATTATTACAATTTAAAAAACTGTTTTCTTTGTGAATATCTGTTAAACTGTAATTTATTTCTGTGATGCGCAGCTGTATTTTCAGCATCATTACTCCAGTCTTCAGTGTTCATCAAATAATCCTGATGTACTCAACTGTTTTAAATATTGAAATATTATTATTAATAATAATAATAATAATAATAACAAATATGTTTCTTGAACAGCAAATCAGCATATTAGAATGATTTCTGAAGGATCATGTGACACTGAAGACTGGAATAATGATGCTGAAAATTCAGCTTTTTGATCACAGCAATAAATTACATTTTAACATTGCCATAACCCTTTGCACTCATTATTAGTTCATTACTGCCAGCTGTTTATCATTGACTCATTAGCCTCACCCTATATATACCTTGTTCATTGTGTCTTTAGTTGCGTTGCATTCTGTTTCTGTGTTACTATCTTTGTTCCCTGTTTTTGCTCATGTGGATTATGGTTTTTTTTTGGACTCTGAGAATAAAACCGCGAACTCTCATGAGTTCACTCCCGAACCTGTACCAGACTGAGTCCTCTCCAGAGTCCACTCAAATTTATGAGGCCACTACTGAACTTATTGTCTGCCCTGTTTTGGTCAAGGAGACCATGGCTGTTATTAAACTCTTTGTGATTTTCTTTGCAGTCATGATGGTGTCGTTAGGAGGTCTATTTGTCGTGATAGCCCTGCTGAGGTGGTTATCGGCCTCAACTTTGCTCTGCCGGCTATGCCCTGGCCTCCTGCTCTGTTGGCTCCGCTTGGGTCTCCTGATCTGTCGGCTCTGCTCTGGCCTACAGCTCTGCCGACCCGCTCTGCACTGCTGCTATCTCTAATCTCTCTTCCATTACATGGACCTGGCCCGCCATCCCTCCCCCTGGTCCACCTCCGTTCCACCTCCCTCCTGAACTTTCTTGACTTTTTATGGACCGTCTGGATGCCACTCTTTAGAGGGGGGGTAATGTCACAGCCAGTTGTTGGAGTGTCCAGCTTAGCCACCAGAGGGCACTCTTTTTGTGTCATTGAGTACATTTACATGGACAACAATACTGCCATTTTAATACGATTAAGACAATACTCTGATTAAGAATCTACCATGTAAACAGATTTTTGATTACCTTAATACGGCTAGAGTCATAATCGAAGTAAACACAAATCGAATTAAGACATGTGGAGTATTCCTATTTTAGTCGCATTACTGACGTGCACAATAGACATGTAAACACCTTAATCACATTAAGCCGCATTTTGCGACAGGATACACACACAGCAGTGCTCAACCGTTTGACGGCAAATAAAAGAGCTTCAACTCCTCCGTCGTCTGTATGCACGTACAAATAATTAACTGCACTTGAAGCTTTCATAAAATTGAAAATGAAACCCCCAAAACTGTACATGGCATCATCACGAAGACGAACTGTTTATACGTGAAATTCCGGAGGGAACGTCGGATGGCGTCGCGTGGGGACGTAATGACGTGTGCCATTAACGAACTATGTACAATTACATGTAAAACGGGAACATGAAAGGAATATTCTAAAAGCCACACCATAATCATAATATTGGCTTATTTAGAATAAGGTAAATAATTAGAATACTGATGTCCGTGTAAACGTAGTCATTGTTTCTGTGTTCTGGACTGCATTTCCCATAACCCTTTGCACTCATTATTAGTTCATTACTGCCAGCTGTTTATCATTGACTCATTAGCCTCACCCTATATATACCTTGTTCATTGTGTCTTTAGTTGCGTTGCATTCTGTTTCTGTGTTACTATCTTTGTTCCCTGTTTTTGCTCATGTGGATTATGGTTTTTTTTTGGACTCTGAGAATAAAACCGCGAACTCTCATGAGTTCACTCCCGAACCTGTACCAGACTGAGTCCTCTCCAGAGTCCACTCAAATTTATGAGGCCACTACTGAACTTATTGTCTGCCCTGTTTTGGTCAAGGAGACCATGGCTGTTATTAAACTCTTTGTGATTTTCTTTGCAGTCATGATGGTGTCGTTAGGAGGTCTATTTGTCGTGATAGCCCTGCTGAGGTGGTTATCGGCCTCAACTTTGCTCTGCCGGCTATGCCCTGGCCTCCTGCTCTGTTGGCTCCGCTTGGGTCTCCTGATCTGTCGGCTCTGCTCTGGCCTACAGCAACACATAGAGTAACGCTGCATGTTTCTAAGCATTTCAGGGGACCGTTAAGCATACAATTACTACTCTTAAGGTACTAAAATGTACGGTGTATTGCTACGGTGTCAAGCTGTTGTACCCAAAAAGGTACAATTTTGGCCCTTTTTTTCTGTGTGGCCTGGATGAGTGTGAGATTTTCCGGCCTGAAATTGCGTCCTAGTCCAGCCCTGGTTTTAGGTTTCTCTTCCCATGACAAATTGATTTTGGTCTGACATCATTCAGCATTTATTCTGTCTCTTATCTTTCACATTGTTATATACATATATAGTGAATATCAGGAGGACTATACCAAGTCTCCATTTGACCGTCCCTTGAGGTGAACGCTTTTTGTGGGAGCTTTCTCTTTCTTCATTTGTACATTTTGTGTTGGGATTAGGGTTAGGGTTCAAAATTAATGTGTTAATTGACCCTTTGCAAAGACCCACCCCCCCCTTAGTTACTGTTGCTAATATGTCAGTTGCACACTACACGTCATGTTCTCACACAGGGTAAAATACATCGCAGAGCAAAGAGGAAACTGACACTGCGCACCAACAAACAAGACACAGCAGGTTACTTCCTGCATGAAGCAAAGTTTACGCTCCTTTAGATTTTGTCATTTTTTAAAAATTCCAACAATAAATACCATTTTGTGGCTCTTTAATGTGTCGTGACAGATCACTGTAGTACCGCCGTTCAAGTGGCACGTGAACCAATCATCTTTTCATATTTAATAGTTAAAGCACTAAATAAACATAAATGAACATTAGAACGTATTTTATTTCAACCACGGAAAGACATCAACACAGTTTTTCAAGTTTGAGTCCACCGTTAATCTACTCTCCTGCCTGGTTTGTCTGTCAATTAAGCTCCCTGCGAAGGGTCAATTGTGCAATTCATTTTTTTCACTTTAACATGTTCAAAATATTTAATGCAATTAAGGCAGCATCCATTTTTTATTGGTATCCTTTCGCTAGCATTACAGTAGGCTATATGAACACGCTATCAAACATGATAAGACGCAAAAGAGAACTTAATTCAGTATGCTCTCTGTGAACTCAGGCATCCGACACGTGCATGCGCACAGAAAGCCGCTTCAGACAGTTCTCTTTTGCGCTTCAATGGATAAAAACACACAATTATGTCACAATGCCCATTTTTGGTGAGTGACCTGGTAAACACTGTCTTACAATAGAGGGAAAATGCATTTAATAGAGACATCAGTAGCAGTATTGGTATCAATGATACTGGCCTTCATTAATATTAGGCTACTTAGTAAGAAGATGCCATTAAACATGTATTTGAAACACATGTTTGTTTCTGTTTCAGAAGTGGCTTGGTAGCCCTTTTCCTGAAGACATCTGAGCGTGGTGACTCTTGATGCACTGACTCCAGCTTCAGTCCACTCCTTGTGAAGCTCTCCCAAGTGTTTGAATCGGCTTTGCTTGACAGTATTCTCAAGCTTGCGGTCATCCCTGTTGCTTGTGCACATTTTCCTACCCAATTTCTTCCTTCCTGTCAACTTTGCATTTAATATGCTTTGATACAGCACTCTGTGAACAGTCACCCCTTTCAGTAATGACCTTCTGCGACTTACCCTCTTTGTGGAGGGGGCCAGCTCCTTTAGATTTTGTCATTTTTTAAAAATTCCAACAATAAATACCATTTTGTGGCTCTTTAATGTGTCGTGACAGATCACTGTAGTACCGCCGTTCAAGTGGCACGTGAACCAATCATCTTTTCATATTTAATAGTTAAAGCACTAAATAAACATAAATGAACATTAGAACGTATTTTATTTCAACCACGGAAAGACATCAACACAGTTTTTCAAGTTTGAGTCCACCGTTAATCTACTCTCCTGCCTGGTTTGTCTGTCAATTAAGCTCCCTGCGAAGGGTCAATTGTGCAATTCATTTTTTTCACTTTAACATGTTCAAAATATTTAATGCAATTAAGGCAGCATCCATTTTTTATTGGTATCCTTTCGCTAGCATTACAGTAGGCTATATGAACACGCTATCAAACATGATAAGACGCAAAAGAGAACTTAATTCAGTATGCTCTCTGTGAACTCAGGCATCCGACACGTGCATGCGCACAGAAAGCCGCTTCAGACAGTTCTCTTTTGCGCTTCAATGGATAAAAACACACAATTATGTCACAATGCCCATTTTTGGTGAGTGACCTGGTAAACACTGTCTTACAATAGAGGGAAAATGCATTTAATAGAGACATCAGTAGCAGTATTGGTATCAATGATACTGGCCTTCATTAATATTAGGCTACTTAGTAAGAAGATGCCATTAAACATGTATTTGAAACACATGTTTGTTTCTGTTTCAGAAGTGGCTTGGTAGCCCTTTTCCTGAAGACATCTGAGCGTGGTGACTCTTGATGCACTGACTCCAGCTTCAGTCCACTCCTTGTGAAGCTCTCCCAAGTGTTTGAATCGGCTTTGCTTGACAGTATTCTCAAGCTTGCGGTCATCCCTGTTGCTTGTGCACATTTTCCTACCCAATTTCTTCCTTCCTGTCAACTTTGCATTTAATATGCTTTGATACAGCACTCTGTGAACAGTCACCCCTTTCAGTAATAACCTTTTGTGACTTAGGCCCAATCCCAATTCTATTTTATACCCCTTCCCCTAAAAGGAAAATATTACCCTAAGAATTGGGACACCACTACTATACGTGTATACACATCATCATACGTCGTCTAGCTCCTACAATACACACACCTATACTGGTGTGCATTAGAGCCTTAAATTAGCTAATGTTCTATATTACAGCGCTGCTTACTGACACACACACACACATATACACACATATCAGAGATCGCGCAGCTCACACATCCAGGAGCAAAGAAACTTGTCAACGCTGCCCCACAACTTTTATTAATAACAGTTTAAATACTGAATCGCTACATTATATTTTCCAGCAGCGAGAGGATATAATCGCTGTTTTTGAAGTAAATTCACTCATTGTAAAAAGAGACGCACAGACGCGCATACACACAACTTTCTTCTCTCTCTCTCTCTCTCTCTCTCTCTCTCTCACTCTCTCTCGATTTAGCAATATTTGAGAAAAGGGTTTAGCGATTTCTAATTATTTTGGGGAATAGCCCCCCTCAATGTCTATGGTGGTTATCGCCCTGATCAGACATGAAAATATGTTGTGGCACTATTTTTTTTAGATTAGATTAGGTTAGATTCAACTTTATTGTCACTGTGCAGAGTACAAGTACAGAGCCAATGAAATGCAGTTAGCATCTAACCAGAAGTGCAAATAACAGAGTATATAATAAATATAGATTATGTGTATATACATTAAGCTTTATGACATATAGTGCAAGTTATGAGGTAGGAGGGCAGAGACCAGCTCAATGCAAATGACTGTACATACAACATAGGGTGCAAGGAAAGTATAAGCAGAAGGTGTATTATACAGTGAGTATAAACAGAAGGTGCATTATACAGTGAGGTACGTAAATAGCATATGTTTATATATGGCCAATGACCATAACAGTGCAAACGGCATCCGGAGGTAGAAATGTGCAAGGAAATGTGCAAAATAACAGAGGGAATAATAAGAACATTGTGAGTGAGTGCAGACAGGTTAATGTTCTGAACATTTTTTTTTTTTTTAAGTTAAGCATTAGGTGGTCCATCTGGGATGTAGTGTTCAGCGCCTGAGATTGGAGTTCAGTAGGCTGACCGCTGAGGGAAAGAAACTGTTCCTGAGTCTGCTGGTGCGACAGCGAAGACTCCTATAACATCTCCCCGATGGGAGAGGAATGAACAGTCTGTGATTGGGGTGAGAGGAGTCTTTGATGATGCTTCTCACTCTCCTTAAGCAGCATTTGTGGTAAACGTCTTTGATGGAGGGTAGCCCAACACCAGTGGTGTATTGGGCAGTTTTCACCACCCGCTGGAGGGCTTTCTGGTCCGAAACAGTGCAGTTGCCATACCACACTGTGATGCAGCAGTGTTGGGGGCAAGCATGTTTTCAGGTGGGAGAGGACCAATCTCTCAAAACACTTTGCAATAATGGGAGTAAGAGCAACTGGTCATTGAGGGCCACTGCACCAGCATGTTTTGGTATGGGTACAATGGTGGTTGTTTTAAAGCAGTTGGGAACACTGGCTTGGGCCAGAGAGAGGTTGAAAATGTTGGTGAAGACCTCAGTCAGCTGTTCTGCACAGGCCCTAAGCACTCGGCCAGGGATGCCGTCAGGGCCGGCAGCTTTATGTGCATTCACCTTACGCAAGGTGGAGCATACGTCACTGGTGGAAAGTGTGAGCGGCAGGTCTTCAGGTGTGAGCACAGCTTTGATGGGTGGTTCTGTGTTTCCACGATCAAAGCGAGCATAAATGTTGTTCAGTTCATCAGGGAAGGTGGCATTGCTGGTTGGGGGTGTGCTGTTTGCTGGTTTATAGTTTGTGAGGGCATGGATGCCTGTCCACATGCGCCGAGGGTTGCTGTTTTTAAATCTGTCCTCAATGCGCAGTTTGTAGTTGTATTTAGCAGATTGAATTCCCCTCTTCAGATTGGACCTGGATAAGCTGTAGGCTTCACGGTCGCCAAATTTGAAAGCAGCGTCACGTGCCTTCAGTAGGAGCCGGATTTCCTTGTTCATCCAGGGTTTCTGATTGGGGTACATTTTAATTACTTTATGGGTGGTTACCTTGCCAACACATTTGTTGATATGATGCAGAACAGAGCTGGTGTAGGTATTAACATCTGTGTGGGAGTCCAGTGTGGCCCGAGAAGCAAACAAATTCCAGTCTGTGTTCTGGAACTCCTGCTGTAGTGAAGAGTCTGCTTCTTCCAGCCAAACTTTAACAGCCCTCACAGTGGGTTTCATACGTTTGATGATTGGGGTGTATTTGGGTAGCAGGAACAAGGAGAGGTGATCAGATTGCCCAACGTTGGGGAGGGGAGTTGCTTTGTAAGCATCAGGGATGTTTATATAAACATGATCAAGAGTATTGTCTCCTCTTGTCGGGCAAGTAACATTTTGATAAAATTTGGGGACAGTTGTTCTCAGATTGGCATGATTGAAATCACCAGCAATAATAAAGACTCCATCCGGATGTGTTGTTTGCAGCTTACCAACAACTGAAGATAGTTCTTTCATGGCTAGTTTAGCATTAGCATCCGGGGGTACATACACTGCAGCAATTATGGCAGTTGTAAATTCACGAGGCAGAAAAAAGGGTCTGCACTTGATAAAGATGTATTCAATATCAGCAGAACAGTGGGATTTAGTAATAACAACATCGGAGCACCAGGATCTGTTTACATAGAGGCAAACACCCCCACCTTTGCTTTTACCGGAGTCCACAGCCGTTCTGTCAGCCCTGTAGATATTGCGCCCCTCTAGCTCAATCACGCTATTTGGAATGGTGCTATTGAGCCAAGTTTCTGTGAAAACCATAACGTTGCAGTCTATAAACATTCGCTGAGTGATCCGAAGTCGTAGCTCGTCGATCTTGTTTGCCAGAGATCGTACGTTAGCGAGGAAGATGCTTGGTATCGCTGGACGACGCGGGTTGAGCTTTAGCTTAGCCCGCAGGCCGCTCCGCTTACCCCGTCTTTGTTTACGTTCGCAGCGCCGACGACGGGCACTTCCTGTCGGACTGGCTGATTCACTCGAGCCCGGGGACCAGAGTAATTCTGGAGGTAGTAGATGAAGATCTAGTGTGGTATCCACATCGGTGTTTGTGTAGCGAAGTTTGATATCCAATAGTGTGTGACGTTTGTAAGAGGTTAATGCGTAGCTATGTCGAACAACTGCACTGAAAATAACTAGTAAAATAAGAAGTAATTTGCAAAAACTGGAGAGACGCTGAGCCTCGCGCTGTTCACGCGCCGCCATCTTGGAGAGAATAAGTGCAGTCTTTAATGATATGTGTTTGCAACTTTAGCGATTTTATTGCAAACATTTCTTTGAATAACATGACCGTAAATATGAACTCATGATTGAATGTAACATAAAGCAGATGATTACTTTTCATAAAAAATCTTTATTAATGCCAAAAATGCTTACATTTATGTGTCTTTTTGTTCGCTCGGTCAGCCATGTTGCTGCTGTAGCCGGTTTATGCTGAGATAATTCATACCCCTTAGTTTGAAGTGTGGTCCCGAAAAATCTTCGTTTGAAGGGCTATCTGGTCCTTCCCCTTACCCCTACCCCTCCAACCAAAAGAGAATTGAGACACCCCTACCCCTTCACGTGAACACGCCAAATGGAGGGGTAGGGGAGAGGGGAAGGGCTAAGGGGTAGAAATGGGATTGGGCCTTATTCTCTTTGTGGAGGGTGTCAATGATTGTCTTCTGGACCATTGCCAAGTCAACAGTCTTCCCCTTTATCAAACTTCCTATATCCGGTAGGTGAAGCAGAGTATCACCACTTCCGGTCCCATCACAACGCAATTAAAACTAATGGGCAAATCCTCTCTTTCCTTTCTTTCTTTCTTCTCTCACCGGTGTTACTCCGTTAAAGCCTGGCTGCTTTAATTCTAAACAACGACACACTGCCTCAGTTTTCACGATTTCCTGACACAACACGAATTGAGCAAAGCATGGATGAGACTGATGCGCTGGGAAGGTTCTTCTAAAATATTAAGCGGGAGCACGTTCGTGATCAGTATGTGTTTCGAAACTGAGGATGTTTAGGGCTAGATCTCATATCTTCAACCTGCTGAAATGTTCCTATTAATATATTTCCTTTCCAAATGTGCATTCTGAATAAATAAATGTATTTCCCAACTAACCTGCTGCAGTCGAGTTCGTCTTTTCATTAACGTTTTTCTCTCACTGATTATATTTCATACCTGTTTACATTTTTTTAAATGAATTTGACTAAACACCCTTACAAAAATTAACCATGGTTCCCTATCGATACTTCACTCGTACTGTGTCTGCAAAGATGCTATGGGAAAAAGTAATTTTTTCTCCTAACCTGAAGCCTTTTTTTCAATCACGCAGTGTAACTGCATGGCCATTGGTTCGTGCAGTAGTTTAAAGAAACGAACCGGGGTCATCTGGCTATATAAGCGAACGCTTCGCCACAGGATCCTCAGATTTCTTCTCCTTCAGAGATGACGACTATGCTTTCCGCTGATCTCAGAAGCCCACTCGCAATTGACACACCTCACAGTGGAACATCCCTCTGCTCGGCTGATGTGTCGCAGCAGCAGCGGTCCCACTTCCCCTGCCGCCATCTGGTGACATTCTAAAGAGCTTTCTAAAAGAGCAAATCGGCGTTGTTTCAAATGCTGCGCCATTATTGCAGCACATGCAGGTCTCCCCTGCACACTGATGACAGCCACAGCATCTGGACGAATGGTTCCTGCTGGGGCGCCGTCAGGCCCCTCAGCAGCGTTCCTCTCCGTTCTTCCTGGAGGTCCACGACGAGCTCACCAGGTCGTGGTGTGCCCCCTACTCCGCACGCCTCCGTAATTCCACTTCATCCGCCCTCACTTCAGTCGACGGTGCTGAAGAAAAGGGGTACGAGAAGCTGCCTCCCCTTGACGAGTCAGTGGCCGTGCATCTCTGCCCGCCCACTGCCATCGCCTGGAAGGCAAAGGCCAGCCATCCGTCCAAGCCGTGTAGGACTACTTCAGCTCTCGCTGGACGCACCTACTCCTCTGCCGGACAGGCAGCCTCGGAGCTCCATTCCATGGCAGTCCTTCAGGTCTTTCAGGCCTTTCACGGAGGCGCAGAAGTCGTCCCAGGCCATGCAACATTTTCTGCCGAAGCGCTCCAGCTCAACAGCTGCCCCTAGTTGCCCTAAGTCTATGCCGATTTAGCAGCCCGCGAAGCCTGCACCTGCCGCTGCCGCTGCTCAGACTGCTAAACCTCAGCCATGAGGTCGTTCCTGTTCAGACAGATGCTACCCCTTTCCTAAGTGCCAGGGACCCCGACCCAAGCTAGCGTTGGACCTGGTCTGGGCTCGTTCAAGCGACCAAGCAACCACCCACTGTTATAGTGGGAAAAATAAAGCACAAACATATTCAAAAAGAGAGCAAATTTCCTCTTCCGTTTCTTACGAGTGCCCTGCCCCTGTGCAGCGCCCAGCTACTCGAACCAATTCAACACCTTGCCACACGGGCCGAGGCCTGGCAGGCCATCCCCGGAGTGTCAGAATGGGTTGTGGGGATAATAAAACGAGGTTATTCACTTCAATTCGCTCAAAGACCGCCGCGTTTCAGCGGCGTGGTCTCCACCTCAGTGCAAAGAAAGGACGCTCACGTTCTGTGCTCAGAGGTGATGAATATGCTGGCAAAAGGAGCTGTAGAGATGGTTCCTCCAGCTCAGAGCAAGTCAGGCTTCTACAGCTGCTACTTCCTCATCCCCAAAAAGGATGGCGGTCTCCGGCCCATCCTCGACCTCAGACGCCTAAACCACGCCCTCATTAAAAGGTCGTTCAGGATGACTACGCTGAAGCAGATCCTCTCGCAGATTCGCATAGGGGACTGGTTCTTTTCTCTGGATCTGAAAGAAGCGTACTTTCACATCCAGATAGCCTTCCATCACTGGCAATCCTTGAGATTCGCCTTCGAGGGTGTGGCTTATCAATATACGGTCCTTCCTTTCGGACTGTCTCTGGCTCCCCTCACTTTTACGAAGTGCATGGACACGGCTCTTTCCCCTCTGAGGCAGATGGGAATCTGCATTCTCAACTACCTCGACGACTGGCTCATTTTGGCAGAATTGATATCTCACAGGACCCTCCTCCTCAGCCACTTAGAGCACGCTGTCCCCCAGCCAGCGAATATCGTTCCTGGGAACAGTTCTTGACTAGTAGTCACTCCAGAATGAGCTCTAGCCATGCAGCAGCTCACGGCCTCCTTCGAGATCGGAGCCCTTCGCCCTCTCAAGACGTTTCAGAGGATGCTGGGCCTCATGGCCGCAGTGTCTCCAGCACTACAGCTGGGCCTGCTTCGTATGCGGCCCCTTCAGCGCTGGCTGAAGCCACGGGTTCCGTCCCATGCATGGCGTCACAGACTCCTACATATAAGCTTGGACTAGGCCTGTGTGACAGCCCTGGCCCCTTGAAAGAACTCTCAGTGGATGGAAAAGGGCGTGGCCCTGGGAATGGTTTGCAGGAGAAAGGTTGTCTCAACAGATGCCTCCAACACGGGTTGGGGAGCTCTGTGCGATGGCAAACTGACTTTCGGCCATTGGTTGAAAGCAGAGGAAGGGCTTCACATCAACTACCTGGAAATGCTAGCAGTATGTCGGGCCTGTCAGTTCTTCCTCCAACACATGTTGGTCTGCTCGGACAACATGTTTGTGGTGTCCTACATAAATCGCCAGGGAGGTCTCTCCTCGAAGCGCCTCTTCATTCTGTTAGAGCGCCTTCTGGAATGGGCCCAACTCAACTTGCGTTCGCTGAGAGCAGCGCATGTACAGGGCATATTGAACCGAGGAGTGGACATGTTATCATGCAGCAAGGTCCCCTCAGAGGAGTGGATGCTCCATCCGCAGACGGTTCAGAAAATTTGGGAGATCTTTGTCAAGGCCTAGGTAGACCTCTTCGCCTCAGAAGACAACTCTCATTGCCCAATTTATTATTCGAAGAACAGGGAAGCGTTGGCCCACGACTGGCCCAACCTCCTCCTTTATGCATTTCCCCCGATCGCCCTGATCCCACAGGTAATCAGGCGAATCAGGGAACAAGGGCACAAGGTGGACACTGGAAGAACCAACATTGGTTGTCAGAGCTGACTCAGCTGCTTGTAGCAGCCCCTTGGCCCATTCCTCTGAGACAGGATCTCCTCTCTCAAGCGAACAGGACAATATGGCACCCCCAACCCGAGCTGTAGACGCCACTTTGCCCATAAGTGGTCTGTTTTCTCCGCTTGGTGCCTAAACTGCAGAGAAGATCCGTCTACCTCTGATTTATCAGTGGTTTTGTCCTTCCTACAAAGAGCTGCTGGATAAGGGACACACCCCATCCACACTCAAGGTCTATGCAGCAGCTATAGCGGCCTCCAATGCCCCTGTAGCAGGCCAATCGTTCGGCAGGAACAACTTAGTTGTTCGTTTTTTGAGGGGGGCCAGGAGGCTGAATCCGCCTTGCCCCCTCACTGTCCCTACATGGGATCTGCCCACTGTGCTGAGGGCCCTGAAGAGCCCTCCCTTTGTGCCGCTACAGTCTGCTAATCTTCGGTCCCTGTTGCTAAAGACTGCTCTGCTTTTAGCATTAGCATCGGTCAAGCGAATAGGAGATCTGCAGGCACTCTCTGTAATCCCCACCTGCCTGGAATTCGGGCCCAACGACTCCAAGGTCGTTCTGAAACCGAGGCATGGTTATACACCCAAAGTGCTCTCCACTCCATTCAGAGCACAGGTCATTGCACTCTCTGTGCTTCCTCCATCAGACGAGGACCAGGAGTTATTTTTGCTCTGCCCTGTCAGGGCTCTAAAGATTTACATTGAGTGTTCCGCCCCATTTAGGCAGTCGGAACAACTCTTTGTTAGCTTCGGTAACTGCACCAACGGGCACCCGGTCACAAAACAGAGGCTTTCTAGGTGGATAGTTGACACTATTACGCTAGCTTACTCTTCCTTGGGCCTGCAATGCCCCATTGGAGTATAAGCCCATTCCACCAGAGGCGTCTCCTCATCTTGGGCATGCTCTAGCGGTGTGTCCATCACAGAGATCTGTGCGGCGACCGGCTGGGCCTCGCCGTCCACATTTGCTAGGTTTTATAACCTGGACGTTCCTGCCTTGCAGGCCAGAGTCATTTCTGCTGAAGTGGGCAAACACTCGCTTTATGCAGAACCAGTTCTGAGAGAGGGTTTTGACCGTAACATGCTCAAACTCTTCAGGTTGGTTTACTTGTGCGCTCTTGGCCCGTGGAGTGCCGAGGCTGTACGAGTCCTCTGGAACGATCACCCAGGCCGGGCATGACCTCTGTGAGTTTAGCCCGTTTTCGCCTTGGAGATTATTGTTATACTTCCCTATGGGCATTGGGTGCTTAAGGAAGTTATATTATGCAGTCGTTCCTCTACCATAGCACGTGATTGTACTGGTTCCCATAGCATCTTAGCAGACGCAGTACGAGTGAAGTATCCATTTGGAACGTACTCGGTTAATAACGTAACCTCGGTTCCCTGAGATACGGGAATGAGTACTGCATTGCTAGCTGTGCCATGTAGCTGCACCACTCAGTCGTTTCTTCAGTCGAAGTAACCTGAGGATCCTGTTGGCGAAGAGCCCACTTATATAGCCAGATAACCCCGCACCTTCTGGCGGGCTTCGTCGCCATAGGCTCGTGCAGCTCCGCCACTGAGCCATTGGTTCGTTTCTTTAAACTACTGCACGAACCAATGGCCGTGAAGTTACACTGCGTGATTGAAAAAAAAGGCTTTAAGTTAGGAGAAAAAATTACTTTTTCCCATAGTGTCTTAGCAGACGCAGTACTCGTTCCTGTATCACAGGGAACCAAGGTCACGTTAGTAACCGAGTATGTTTTATTATAGTAAAAATGTAGTAACCATGTTTATTTGTTTTTTTTCGTGGATGGATTTCCATTTGTATTACCACAGTTTTACTACACATACCATGGTTAAACTATGGTTAGCATAGTTTATTAATTGGTCAAATTTAACAATGTCAAACATTTAGGCTAATTCATCTTAAACAGTACTGATGTTGACAGCGTTACTTTTAATTGTAATACTGTTAATTTTGGCATAAATACGTGAATTACAAACAGTGAAATAACTGTGAAAAATGACAGAATAATGATTAAAATGTAATACAAATGAATAAATATGTTCTGATCTTTTTCATCAGGTCTCGCACAGCATCGCAGTCACTATTAAGTGAGCACTGACACACAGTGTGGTGTTTACGAGCCACGGCTTTCTCAGATCGGCTTACGTTGGATTAAAACTATATGTTCTGTTGAGTTTGGACAATTCTGTGCACAGTAATCATCAGAATATCTCTTCACTTGTCTCTGAAAATGACTGGATTTTGAAATCATCCTGCAGATGCTCATTTTAACAGGCATTTATTCAACTAGGTCAGTGTTTCTCAACCTTGGTCCTGGGCACCCCACCAGCACTGCACCTGATTCAACTCATTAGCTCATTAAAAGAAACTCCAGGACCTGAAATGGGTGTCAGATAAAGCCTGGCTCACACTACAGGATTTTTAGCCCGATTTAGCCCCGATTTCCCCCTCCCGAGAATCGGAGCAAAAATCTTGTCTAGCCCCTCGATCTGGTAATGTGGTATCTGGTAATGTGAGGCTTTCACAGATCGAATCTTGCACCTCCCGATCTGCTCGCACCGCTAGCTTACTCTTCCTTGGGCCTGCAATGCCCCATTGGAGTATAAGCCCATTCCACCAGAGGCGTCTCCTCATCTTGGGCATGCTCTAGCGGTGTGTCCATCACAGAGATCTGTGCGGCGACCGGCTGGGCCTCGCCGTCCACATTTGCTAGGTTTTATAACCTGGACGTTCCTGCCTTGCAGGCCAGAGTCATTTCTGCTGAAGTGGGCAAACACTCGCTTTATGCAGAACCAGTTCTGAGAGAGGGTTTTGACCGTAACATGCTCAAACTCTTCAGGTTGGTTTACTTGTGCGCTCTTGGCCCGTGGAGTGCCGAGGCTGTACGAGTCCTCTGGAACGATCACCCAGGCCGGGCATGACCTCTGTGAGTTTAGCCCGTTTTCGCCTTGGAGATTATTGTTATACTTCCCTATGGGCATTGGGTGCTTAAGGAAGTTATATTATGCAGTCGTTCCTCTACCATAGCACGTGATTGTACTGGTTCCCATAGCATCTTAGCAGACGCAGTACGAGTGAAGTATCCATTTGGAACGTACTCGGTTAATAACGTAACCTCGGTTCCCTGAGATACGGGAATGAGTACTGCATTGCTAGCTGTGCCATGTAGCTGCACCACTCAGTCGTTTCTTCAGTCGAAGTAACCTGAGGATCCTGTTGGCGAAGAGCCCACTTATATAGCCAGATAACCCCGCACCTTCTGGCGGGCTTCGTCGCCATAGGCTCGTGCAGCTCCGCCACTGAGCCATTGGTTCGTTTCTTTAAACTACTGCACGAACCAATGGCCGTGAAGTTACACTGCGTGATTGAAAAAAAAGGCTTTAAGTTAGGAGAAAAAATTACTTTTTCCCATAGTGTCTTAGCAGACGCAGTACTCGTTCCTGTATCACAGGGAACCAAGGTCACGTTAGTAACCGAGTATGTTTTATTATAGTAAAAATGTAGTAACCATGTTTATTTGTTTTTTTTCGTGGATGGATTTCCATTTGTATTACCACAGTTTTACTACACATACCATGGTTAAACTATGGTTAGCATAGTTTATTAATTGGTCAAATTTAACAATGTCAAACATTTAGGCTAATTCATCTTAAACAGTACTGATGTTGACAGCGTTACTTTTAATTGTAATACTGTTAATTTTGGCATAAATACGTGAATTACAAACAGTGAAATAACTGTGAAAAATGACAGAATAATGATTAAAATGTAATACAAATGAATAAATATGTTCTGATCTTTTTCATCAGGTCTCGCACAGCATCGCAGTCACTATTAAGTGAGCACTGACACACAGTGTGGTGTTTACGAGCCACGGCTTTCTCAGATCGGCTTACGTTGGATTAAAACTATATGTTCTGTTGAGTTTGGACAATTCTGTGCACAGTAATCATCAGAATATCTCTTCACTTGTCTCTGAAAATGACTGGATTTTGAAATCATCCTGCAGATGCTCATTTTAACAGGCATTTATTCAACTAGGTCAGTGTTTCTCAACCTTGGTCCTGGGCACCCCACCAGCACTGCACCTGATTCAACTCATTAGCTCATTAAAAGAAACTCCAGGACCTGAAATGGGTGTCAGATAAAGCCTGGCTCACACTACAGGATTTTTAGCCCGATTTAGCCCCGATTTCCCCCTCCCGAGAATCGGAGCAAAAATCTTGTCTAGCCCCTCGATCTGGTAATGTGGTATCTGGTAATGTGAGGCTTTCACAGATCGAATCTTGCACCTCCCGATCTGCTCGCACACAAATCGGGGCCGCCCCGATCATATCAAACATGTTTGATATTTAGGATTGAAATCGGTATGATGACGGCTATATGATTACGTCAGTACTTTCACAATAGCCAATGCGCGACCGCAAAACAGCTGCTGTATGGCTCCATTGGATAGTGGAGACGGAGGAAACTGCTTCTTGATGTAGTAGTAACACGACTGTCTGTATGTGTCGAAAACGTATCACAACCGTAAGGAGAAAGAGAAGCGCTGGAGTGAAATCCCTCAGTTTTGAACGTGTACGGGGGTGGCAGGGGGAGTCACGAGCAGGGGGGTCTGGGGGCTTAACTCAAGTTAAAACACTTTCATCATCCTAATGAATGTATGCTGGTTTAACTAATGCGACACACACCAGTTTTTGTTCTGTGCTGATCACAATCGAATCCTTTCATTATAACATAGGCCTACAGAGTGTTTACACGACGATGTTAATAATATATTAATTGCAGTGTGAGATTCATAGTCAAAACAATTGGAGAAATTCTGAAGCTTGTTATCCCCTTTTCCAAATTAAACTACTGAGTTCATTAACTTAACATTTTATGCATTGGGCAAACGTTTTAATCCAAAGCAGCCTACATTGCATTACATAAATATGTTATTGTTGTTAGTGTCATACTTTACTGTTTGAGCTACATGCGTGTTGAGAGAAACTGTACAAGCTAAGTAACGATCGTTCCCTGGATGTGATGACAGTTGTGGTCCCTGCAAAGATTAGGTCATGTGGGATTGACCCGTTCACCAGATCGACTGATCATTGCAAGGTCATTGTTATTTATGTTGACCTCCCAGATCATCTGGCTGAAGAGCGCTGGTGCGATCCAGGCACAGTGGGATGTCACCTTTCTGAATAGAGGTGTCAATACACCCATTCTCAGTCATGAGGTCATCCTTTGACCCATTACTGAGAAGATCTCGCTTTTCACGCTGAGGGCTGAGATTGTTCTGAATTTATTGATCTCAAAGAGTCCTTCAACTGCCGCATGAAACAGCTCTCAGCTCCTTTGATGTGAGATGAAGTGCTCCCATTTGGATGTATATTCAGAAACATCCATAATCTTCTGAGAAAGTTTAGGCTACTCAGTTCCTTTTATATATACAAATGGCTGCAATATAACAAAGAGTGAAAAATTGAAGGGGGTCTGAATACTTTCCGTACCCACTGTATATATATATATCAGTGTGAACCACTTTGTCCTGAGGCATATGCTGATTGAGATTTTTTTTACAACTACTAGCTATGTGTTTGTATGTGTGCTTGCTCTGTCCATCTACCTATCTATCAGAGAAAAAAAAAATCACTTCCAACCAGGGTTGGTTATTATAGTTTACTAAAACTAAAAATTAAATCAAAAATTAAAAGCATAAAAAAGAATCTTCATTACCTGAAATAAAATAAAATGATGGACGGAGGGATGGATGATGGGTGCGTGGGTGGGTGGATGGATGGATGGATAGATTAGTTTAACTTCATGTAAAATAAAAACTGGAATAAAAAAATCATTAAAAAAAAAAAAAAAAAACTATATAGACAACTATATAGAACCTCCAGCAAAAAGTACTCATAAAAAAACGGACAAAAAAACAATGAAATTACTAAAAATTTAAATAAAATTGAAATGAAAATGGAAAATATAAAAATAAAAACTGATTCAAAATGTTAATAAAAAATAATTAACATTAATAAATGTTAATAAAAATAATAAAATAATATTTAATTGCTAAAAAGAACAAAAATATTTCATTTTGATACTAAAAAAACACTGCTTTTAACAGCTCAGAGGGTTGAATCGTCTTTTTCTTCTTTTTTTGCTTACTGTTGGCAGTTCCCCTTCAGGAATTCGAGCTGCATCGAAACACTATGGGAACGCCTTCAGTGTGACCACGCTCTGAATCACGTGTGTAATCAGTCCAGTGGATGGGCGAGACGTCACGGACGGGGTGACGTAGCAACCAGGAAGCTTAAAAGCACATGCAGTGGATACACCGGCAGCTTTCTGTCATTCAGCAAGCGCTCTGTGTGTGTCAGTCTTATTTATTGTTGTCTGTCCCAGTTGCACAATCATATGTAGAGTTCATTTGCAAAAAAAAACGATAAACATCACTTTAAAAAAAAATGAGCTGATTGCCGTGCATTATTCTCCACATATAGCGCGATCTGAACCCTAAACACGCTTTGTCAAAAAAGCAAATTTTGTCCACTTTCAAGGCAAGTTCACGTTTTACTGCAGAAGCCAACAAGCGCCCTTGTTGTTTCTGAACAGAAGCCGATAAGTCCATTTTAGCGAATCAGCGTGCTGTATTCAGGTCAGGTGACAAGGTTACTTTCACTTTGAAAAGACGTGCTAGCTGAGAGGAGTTTCTTCAAAGCTGACTAAAAGTGATCGAGGATGGATAATTTCGACGAACTTGATGATGTGATATCTTCTTCGGGGAGAAAAAGGAAAATAAAAGCTGAAATGTTTTCACGGAACCTTGAAAAAGCAGCGTGTTACAATGGTGAGGGAAAAGCTCCATGAATCTACATTGTCATCTGAGGAGATTACAAAGATTAAACGAGTGTTTTTTTTAACTCTAAAACATGAAATGTGGAGTTATCTGCTTTTGCCGAAAAATGACTGTTGGGAGTTATCTGCTTTTGCTATAAAACAAACTGTTAATATGTAAAAAAAACATACATTCAGTGAACTTTAATTTTGTAAATTACCTGTATTTGTTTAAGTTATTATTACTTAATCAAAACAACCCAACTGCAGTTTGATTGATGTTACTTGGAATGCGCAATAAAAAAACGTCATTTCTGAAAAAAACTAAAAAAATGGAGTTATCGGTTTTTGCAAATGAACTCTTCATATTATGTCTATACTTCTCAAAAGACAAAGCTTAAGGGCGAGAGCAAGCAGCACGTTAGACTGTGTGTTCCTCCTGCCCGCGTTACATTACGGGTGGGGATACACACGGTTTGTGTGTTGTTTGCTGAGGGGCGGAGCTCGCACAGTCAGCTCTCAAGGGGGCTGATTGTGCTTCTACCCGCTGCAAACCCTCCGCTCCCTCTGGGAACACTCCTAGGAGTGTGTCCGTGTTTGCGATTGTTGCGGTTCCAGTCCCACTGCTGCTGAGGCACAGCGGCGATTGAGATCACGGGGATCGTACTTGGATCTAGCGGATGGATTGGAGACGGGCTTGCCCTTTCTCCGCCTGCACTCCCTAGATCTAGCGCTCTCTCTCGGGGTTCGGAAGCCCGCACTGCGGTCTCTTCCCCGTCTGAGTGAGAGCTCGCTGCTACAGCTATCTTTCTCTCTGGAGATTGGAGATTGATATCTGTAGATTGATAGTGTTTGCATATGAGCAGACTGCTTTTGGATCGCTCATTCTCCCGGCCCTCGCTAAATATGGGGTGGGGATGCACGCGATTTATGTGTAGTCTGTTTTGGAGCAGAGCACGCAGTCAGCTCTTGAGGGGGCTGGCTGTGTTCATTCTATAAATGTCCCTAAAAAATAAAGTGTACATTACTTTGGCTGTTTAGCTCTGCTCCCGCTGACGTTTCTTTTTGAGGGAAGAAAGTCTTATGCATTAGAATCGAGTGGCTCGCGCGTTGCCGAGTCAAATACGGTTTTACGGTCATTCACGATTTGTTACACTGAATCCTTTAATAATCAGACCGTGTTTACTTGTCTGGTTGTTTGGCTGCGTTTAATTCTGAGGAATTAAATTATGTATACTCTGGCTTTGAGAAGTTATATATATATATATATATATATACAGGTGCATCTCAATAAATTAGAATGTCGTGGAAAAGTTCATTTATTTCAGTAATTCAACTCAAATTGTGTGACTGAGCTGTTCAACTGATGTAGATCTAGAATAGGACGCAACACCCCATCCTTCTTCGGAACTATGAAGTACCGGCTGTAGAACCCGGACTCTCTGTCATAAGAAGGGACCACCTCGATGGCCTCTTTCCTCAAGAGAGTGGTTACTTCTTGTTCCATTACCAGAGCCTGCTCGGGGCCCACCAGAGTGGGAAGAACCCCGCAGAAACGAGGCAGTGGAGAACCAAACTGGATTATGTAGCCTCTCTCTACAGTATGCAAGACCCATTGAGACACTTTTTACAGAAGTTTCCACACTGCCAAATAGTCTACTAAGGGAATTAGTCTCTCGAGACTGACCTCTGGTGTAACCAGAGCAGCTAGCTTGGTGCCCTGAAGCGGCGGACCGGCAGGGGACGGCCATACTAGCTGCTCTAGATACCTCCGTAGAGGTAGCGAGCCTCTTAGTACCGCTACGTTTCCGGGCGGTAACTGAGAGAAGCGCTCGCCGGAGACCGCTGCGCCCTGGAACACCGGCAGG
>NW_015547697.1:534346-576415 GCF_001515605.1 Sinocyclocheilus anshuiensis
CCAGAGCGGCTAGATCAGTGCCCTGAAATGGCGAACCGGCAGGGAATGACCGCTCTAGCTGCTCTAGAGAACTCATCGGAGGTAGCTTGTCCCCCAGCACCGCTACGTTTCCGGGCAGATACTGAGAGTCGGGCTCGCTGGAGAGCGCTGTACCCTGAAGCACCGGAGGTGGCAGGGTTGACAGACCGATATCCTGAGGGCACTGAGGAGAGACGGGCACAGTATAATGAGGTGTACACCGCTCTTCCCCAGAGAGGTCTGCCCTCAGAAGTCCCCCTTTCTCTTGGCCGAAGTCCCCAATTGAAAATGACGGTCCTCAAACCCGTCATCTCCTTGGAAGACTCAGACTGACAGAACCAGAGCCTGCTCGGGGCAGGACCCAATGAGACACATCTGGCAGGGGCTCCCACACTGCCAGGTGACCTATTAAGGGAACCAGTCTCTCGAGACTGGCCTCTGGTGTACTTAGAGCGGCCAGCTCGGTGCCCTGAAGTGGAGGACCAGCAGGGGATGACCGAACTAGCTGCTCTAGAGATCTCCTTCGAGGTAGCGAACCCCCAGAACCACTACGTTTCCAGGCGGACACTGAGAGTTGCGCTTGCTGGAGACCGCTGTGCCCTGAAGCACCGGAGGTGGCAGGGTTGACAGACTGATCTCCTGAGGGCACTGAGGAGAGATTGTGTGAAAATGTCAGAATTGTGAGATAAAAAGCTACGATTACAGTCATTTTCATTCATTTTTATTTCTTTCATAGAGGGGGCCGGCCCTCAGAAGTCCTGGGCCACAGGCGTCAGGACTTCAGGACATGATAGGACATGATAGGTCTGAAGGATGCATACTTCCATATCTCCATCCTTCCTCAACACAAGAAGTTCCTGAGGTTTGCTTTTGGGGGCAAAGCTTACCAGTATCGGGTACTTCCGTTCGGCCTTGCACTCTAACCTCACACTTTCACCAAGTGTGTGGATGCTGCTCTGGCTCCTCTGCAACCCCAGGGCATCCGCTAACTCCACTATATCGATGATTGGTTGATATTAGCTCATTCTGAATCATGGCGGTTCGGCATTGAGATGTCGTTCTCGCCCATATGAAAGAGCTGTGGTTAAGACTAAATGCCAAGAAAAGGGTGCTTTCTCCAGTACAGAGAACCACTTATCTGGGCGTGGTGTGGGATTCGACCATGATGCAGGCATGTCTGTCTCCTGCTCGGATCGAGTCGATCCTCACCCCAGTCGCAAGAGTGAGAGAAGGCCAGTCACTCACTGTCAAGCAGTTTCAAAAATTGCTGGGTCTGATGGCAGAGGCATTCAACGTGATACCTTTTGGCCTGCTGTGCATGAGACCCCTTCAGTGGTGGCTCAAGGCCAAGGGGTTCTCCCCGAGGGGAAACCCGCTCTGCATGCTCAAGGTCACGCGGCGATGCCTACGTGCCTTAGACATGTGGAGGAAGCCTTGGTTCTTATCTCTGGTCCCGGTGCTGGGAGCTCCTTGTCGCCGCGTAATGCTAGCGACAGACGTGTCC
This sequence comes from Sinocyclocheilus anshuiensis, assembly GCF_001515605.1. NCBI lineage: Eukaryota > Metazoa > Chordata > Actinopteri > Cypriniformes > Cyprinidae > Sinocyclocheilus > Sinocyclocheilus anshuiensis. Next base: position 535,869 of record NW_015547697.1, read on the forward strand.
CTCACCGGTTGGGGAGCGGCCATGAGTGGCCGCTCGGCCTGTGGTCTGTGGAGCGGTCGTAATCTCACGTGGCACATCTACTGCCTGGAGATGCTGACTGTGTTTCTAGCATTGAAACACTTTCTACCAGACCTAAGTGATCGCCATGTGTTGGTGCGCACCGAGAACACAGCAGTGGTCTCTTACATCAACCACCAGGGAGGTCTGCGTTTGTGCCCCCTTTACAGGCTGGCACACCAGATCCTTGTGTGGTCCCAGGGGAAACTCCTCTCGCTCAGAACAGTTCACATCCCTGGGCATCTCAATATGGGAGCAGACATCCTGTCGAGGTAGGGGCCGAAGCCCGGGGAATGGAGGCTTCACCCCGAGGTGGTGAAGCAGATTCAGAGACTGTTTGGCCAGGCTCAGGTGGACCTGTTTGCGACTCAGGAGACATTGCATCCTCTGATTCTCTCTGACGCATCCAGCTCCTCTCGGACTGGACACTATGGTATAGACTTGGCCGAGGCTTCGTCTGTACACCTTTCCCCAGATCGCTTTGCTCCCGGGAGTTCTGGAGAGAGTACGCCGGGATGGGGTCCATCTGCTGCTAGTGGCCCCGTTCTGGCTGGGCCGAGTATGGTTCTCGGACCTGATTTCCCTTCTCGACGGCTCTCCGTGGGTGATTTCCGCCAGGATGGATCTCCTCTCTCAGGCGGGGCCTTCCCCCGCCCCGGAGTTTTGGAACTGTGGATGTGGCCCCTGAGGGGGCACAGCTCATAAGTTCCGGTCTCTCAACTGAGGTTGCTGAGACCATTCTCCAGTCCAGAGCTCCCTCCATGAGGAAACTGTACTCCTTGAAGTGAACCTTCACTTCTTGACGCGGCAACCGCCAGCTCGACCCAGTTAACTACCCAGTTGGTTCAGTGCTGGAGTTCTTGCAGGTACAGTTCTCCGCAGGGTTATCCCACTCCACCTTGAAGGTTTCCGTGGTGGCCCTCGCTGCCTACCACACCCCTCTCGGTGGTCGGTCTTTTGGGAGAGACCCACTAGTTACATGTTTCCTCCACGGTGCGCTGAGGCTAAGGCCTACGGCCAGAGAAGCTTATGCTAAGTGGTGGATCGGGATGCTATTCCATAGCTTTGAGTCTGCTGATCTCCCCTCTCCCTTGGGGGTCAAGGCTTACTCCTCCAGAAGTTGGCCTTTAGGACGCTGTGGGATGTCCACCCCGCTTACTTTGTCAGGTTCTTACCTGCATTGTGCACCACTCCTGGCTCCCTTTCTCTCTCCTTAGCTGTGCTCTTCCACACTAGGCAGGGATTTGTAAGTCTGGCGGCGTGGGCATACTCGTTCGCATAGCGTTTCGACGCAGCTCGAGTTCCAAGTCTCTAGGTTACGCATTTAACCATGGTTCCCCGAGGGAATGAGACACTGCATCTCATTGCCATACTTCCGGCATCCCTTTGAGCGCTTCCTTCATTTCCCAGAAGCTGCCGGTGTATCCACCACACGTGCTTTTAAGCTTCCTGGTTGCTACATCACCCCGCCCGTGACGTCTCGCCCATCCATTGGACTGATTACACACGTGATTCAGAGTGTAGTCACGCTGAAGGCGTTCCCATAGTGTTTCGACGCAGCCTCTCGTTCCCTCGGGAGCCATGGTTACATGCATAACCTAGAGAGGTTTTTTCCATTTAAAAAATGTTGTAGTTTGATCAGGTGCAATCAGACACTCTAAACTTATTTTAGAAAAATTATGAGAATTGTCTACTAATAAATCAAAATTAAAGCACGTTTATTAATTATGATATAATTAATTATAATTTAATTATATTTATGTTTCATTATATGCTTAGAATTAATCATGTCATAACTAAAAATACACTAAGAAATAGTCAAATGAATAACTTATCACATAGATTAAAGTTGCCTGCTATATTTTCTTGACAAAAAAAGAAAAGACAAAAAAAAGTACTCTATAGGTTAAACATAGTTAGTTTTTATTTTTAGTACCATAATCTTCTCACACGTAACATCTTACACACACTCCATTGTTTGAACCATGCAACTGCCATGTGTGTTAGTTAAATTTAGCTGAATCCTCACAAGACTTTACTGTTCAGACAATAGCATAATAAGAAGCCACTTGTAATCAGACTGATTACAAAGTTCTTTAAAAAGAAAGAAAGAAAGAAAGAAAGAAAGAGCATTATGTGGTTGTAATTCGCTCTTTTGTGTGGTCCTGTATGGACTATAAAGTTCCAATGTTCTGAGTCAATAGTGAAGCACAACACTGGATCATACCATCAGCCTAATAGATTACAGAGAAAGTGACTGTGTGCAATAGCAAAGCTTCACCCCGGCAAACCTTTTGTCTTCCAGACCTCAAGGCTGGAGTGATCACTTAAGGAAACATTTTCCAGTAAACCCATCCAGCAATCACATAACATTTGAATCCAAAACAGGCAATACAAAGCTGTTCCAACAGCTTGGAAACCCACAACCTCAAAACGTCAAATCAATTACCCCTTTAAAAATATGGGAAATAGTCCTTGCACGACGCAGTATGGAGAATGGAAACTTAAAGGGTTTCAGGAGGTTATATATCACTGAAATTAATTACTGTAAACATGGACAAAATGATTTTTTAACAGATATAAATTGAACATATTTCCATTTCACACATCTTTTCCTTGTCCAAATTCTGTCAGAGCTCACTCATCCAGTGAATATGAGTCCACGAGGAATTTTTAAGGTTAATTTCTTCTGGTTATTAATAACAAGTTCTGCGTCAACCCTCCAAAATATATTATGATTACAATTAACATGGTTTTCTTTGATCTCAGCAAGGGCTTTAACATGACATGCTAAATAGCTTGAAACTGAGGGATTCCAGGATCTATCGAATGTAAAAGTGCATACTTATTCTATGATCACCTATTGTGATGATGATTCACATTTTTTAAAAATATAATAGATGTTACTTTTGGCCATTACTCTGTGGTTTTGAAACTATGCAGAATACGCATTTAGTACGTATGTAATACGTGTGTTTTAGTGATTTTGAAAGAAGTTCAGTTGTTTATGTTCAGCAAGGCTGCATTTATTTAATCAAAAATACAGTAAAAACTGTAATATTGTGAAATATTATTACAATGTAAAATAACTGTTTTCTATAGTTATATATTTTAAAATGTAATTTATTCATGTGATGCAAAGCTGAATTTTCAGCATCATTACTCACATGTCACATGATCCTTCAGAAATCATTATGCTGATTTGCTGCTCAAGAAACTATTATTATTAAAATATAGTTGTGTAGGGTTTTAAACAGTTTAAAGGTCACTTATGTAACTTAATGCTTCCAAAAGTATTAATTTCTTTTAAAAAAAGTACTCTATAGGTTAAACATACTTCATAACATGTCTCAGGCCTTGTCTCGGGCCAGTCTGTTATATAACATAAAACTGTCTGGTGAATGAATGAATTCATTATGTTAATAATGATTTCATCCAATTGTCTCCAATCAAATAATTAGTTAATTATAAGAAATCCACATGTACTATTACACTGGAAGTAAAGGACATTTTGGCCTTTCCGTGCATATGTTTTTTCATAGCTATTCACATTATACTGAAACACTGCAGGAATGGTAAAATAAAAAAAGGGTGCAATATTTGGACCACACAGCTAACACAAACTGACACAAAGCGCTAACACCATGAAAGCTACTGTAAAGCTCTTTTTGTTTGTCCAGTTTCAACGGACTATTGCTTCTGTGCAAGATTAAGAAGTGCTGGACAGATTCATGAAATATTAAGGACAGAAAGAAAAAGAGGTCCTAAGTGCAGAAAAAGAAAGGTCCCATCTCACCACTGGCAATTATATTTGCCAGAAAAGCCACTATGGGTCAATAACATCCACTGAGAGGAAGAGCTAATTAGCCAGCAATTAAACCCCCTCAAGAGGGCAAAGAGACCCAGTCACCCAAAGTCTCCAGGCCCATTTCATGTGCAACTGAGTAATAAACAACCCTTTGCTCTATTGACCTGCGGTCACTTTGTCCACATTCACTTTGCTCATAGGTCACTACAGTGGAGTGGGACTCAATGAAGACTAACTTGCTACATAAAGATATTGAAGTTTTTGTAATTATTATTGTATTGCATGTCGTACTTTTGCATGTTTAACATAAGTTAGTAGCCAAGAACGTTTTTGTCTAGCAGATGTATTTGGGCTGTACTGTTAAAACAAAGTTAGGTCAGGAACATGCAACACTGTTAATAATTCATGATTATTATGCATTATTCCACAGACAAACTCCAAAAAAAATTATATATATATACATATATAGAGTTTTGCTTGTGGATATCATTTACACATCTGATATCATGAACCTTGCAAACTTTATTAAAACCAGTAGGTATTCCCCAGAAAACCAATTAAGGTTATTTTTAAACGCTGTGAAGCTTGACATATGAAATAATAGTCAATAATTAAAAGGTTTATTTTTAGTCTTTAGACAAAATATTTAAAAAAGGAAGAAAGTTTGTGTATTTATATTGAGTATTATGGAAGACCACTAAATAATAAAAAAGGTAATTGCGACTTTTTATCTCACAATTGCGAGTTTATATCACACAGTTCAGTTGCTTGTTATAAATTCAGAATTGTGAGATAAAATTCACAATTACATTTTTTTTATTGTGTTTATTTAAAGAGGCTTCCATAATACTCAATAAAAACACAATATGCAAACCTTTTTTAATAATTTAGTATTCAGAGCTATAAAGTCAGAATCTGACTTTTTTTCCTCAGAATTGCATGATATAAACTTGCAGTTGTTATAAACTCGCAATTCTAAGAAACAAAGTCAGAACTGCACGATGTAAACTCACAATTGGGAGAAAAAAGTCAGAATTGTGAGATAAAAAGGCGCAATTGCCTTTTTATTTTTATTCAGTAGTGAAAATGGGCTTTGGAACATCAGGCTTTTATGGCTTACAGGTTACACTGAGAATAAGAAGCTCAGACTCGACGGAAAAAACATCTCAATCCAGCACATATATACAGATATTGTTATGTACAGGTGCATCTCAATAAATTAGAATGTCATGGATAAGTTCATTTATTTCAGTAATTCAACTCAAATTGTGAAATTCGTGTATTAAATTAGCTGATTGGCATGTCACCATATTCTAATTTGTTGAGATAGTGAATTAGTGGGTTTTTGTTAAATGTGAGCCAAAATCATCACAATTAAAAGAACCAAAGACTTAAACTACTTCAGTATGTGTGCATTGAATTTATTTAATACACGAGTTTCACAATTTGAGTTGAATTACTGAAATAAATGAACTTTTCCACGACATTCTAATTTATTGAGATGCACCTGTATATGGCCAAAAAGTAGGCTAATACTAATATAATTAGAATAATTATAACTATAACAGACTGTAGTACAAACATACATAAAATGGGGCACTTGCTAAAAAAAGTATAAATTTTCAATCAGACAAGAGAAATCATGTATTCATATGATATAGTCTTTATAAGGTTAAAAGTGTCCAGTTCATTCAAACAGCGATGTAGAATAAAGGCACTGTAACATTAATGATGGAAAGCTGTTTAAAGAATTCACCTTCATCAAGCATTTTGACTGGTCGTTATTGATTTCAATTATTCAGTTCATTTTCAATGAGCCTGCAAAGCCTAATGATGGCCTATTAACACAATCAAATTAGCAGGATGTTTCAGCATGTAACAATTTAATCCTTTTTTCGTCTTCATCGCTCAATCTGCATGAAATAAAAATGTTCTCTTTTAATCTTACACCTGTAGTCTTCCATTATAATCTGACTTTCAGTGCCAGTTCATATTAAACAACTCTCAGGGAACATTGTGTTTCTCGAAGAGCATCAAATAGCTTTATTTCGATTAGTTCATTAGATATTCATCCACTTTTTTTATTTTGGAGCAAAATATATAAGGCATTTCAGCCAGTTTCATCATTGGGTTGCTGCAATTTTTACAACCCTTGTTTAAAGATGGAGAGGGTCGTTGTGCCTTAAAAGCAAGTGATGTATGACTGTTTTATCACAGTTAACTCGCTCCAGTGCCTTAACGAACTGAACTATGCCCCAGGAAAACAGTCACTCTAATTCCTCAGCCTCTTATTATTATCACCACGGTTGTCTTTTTTTCTTTTATCGTTTAGCGGGTGCTAGATGCTAGCGGTGTTCATTCCGAACTCCAAACCTCAGAGGTCATTACCAGACCTGTTTTCCTCTCCTCCTCCACACCAAGGATACGGCCTGACTTGGAGACTAAACAGATGGCAGTGCACCATCCAAGAAGACAGCCCATCAGAGCAGATGGCAATCTAAAGGGCACCAACCTCAAGAACCTCCACACAGTGAGAGAGAGCACTGCTGTCACCGGAGCGAGACTTTACACACGATACGCTGTAGCATCTCTGTACTGCAAATGATTGTGCTTTTGTTAACAGAGAGCCGCCCATTCGTAATGTGTCACGAGCAGCGTCACACCCAGCAGAAGACGTCAGTCATCAAAGGTTAAAGATACTTTCCTGTTATGCAGTATCTAAAAAAAAGAGTCAAATACAACATTTTCTGGAATGTGTCTTAATAAATTTAGTGAAGCACCTGAGACCATGATGAAAACGATTTGAACTTCCACTTAAACCAACCATTATGATCCATCATAAGTAATGGCTGCCTTAAGTACCGAAAAGAATGCACGTCACACCTCTGTTCATCAATTTGCACTGTCTACCAATAGCTGCTTGCATAAAATTCAAGGCATTGATGTTTGCCTACAAAGCCACCACTGGCTCCAGGCAGATCTGTAACATCTTTAGTTGATTGGAACATCTTAGTTATTGCCCTGATGGTGGAAATGGGGATTTTCAATGCTTTAGCTCTTTTCTTACAGCCAGTTTCTATTTTGTGAAGCTCAACAATACTTCAGAGATATTTTAATTGTAAGAATTTCTAGGGGTGCCGATAATTGTGGCCAACATGCATTGGACAAAAACATTTACTTCATAATGTGAGTTCCCCCCACTTTCAGTTGTTTGACTTCAACGAAAGGTTAGAATTTTGCGAATTCTTTTAGCCTCCTGAGACCCTGCATCCTAATATGAGGACATTATATTTTGGTGTATTTCTCTGAGACTGTACATGCCACAGTTTTAAGTCTGGATGTCCTGTACAGAGCACATTCAGGGCTTTTCAGAGATACTAAATGTCTGGCTGAAAACTAAAAATTAAAAATGTATTGGTGATTTAAAAAAAATAAAAATTGTTTTTGCCTATACATGTTCATTCATGTCTTTTATTTCTTTTATTTTTTTAATTGAGTCCCGATGTCCTCTTCCAAGGACGTAGCATAACTTATGAATGAGGTATAATTTTTACATTTTTTTTCATGCTCTAGTCTAAACAATGTAATGACGTTGGCATTACATTGTCATTTATTTTATTATTATATAAATACTTTTATTTTTTTTTTTTTCAGAGGGAAAATACATACAGAGATCAGGACATACATAATTTCTCAGAAAGAAAGAAAATAAATAAATAAATGAAAATGCATATATACACCTTAATGTTACTGTGGAAAGTATTACATTGTCATTTAATGACAAAAAAATACTATGTTTTTCCTAAAATGTTTTGCCGGGTTAAGAGGTTAAGGAAAGATCAAAAAGATAAACAATGCAGATTTATTTTCACAGCCGCCTTTACTCATATTTACCAAGGGTGCCAATATTAGTGAAGGGCACTGTATATATCAACTTCAGAGTGGACAGTGTAGAGAGTATAGTAAAATTATTAAAAAGCAAAAATGTATATTAATCATATGTATTTGTTTATTAATTTGTGTGCATATTTATAGTTTAATATTAATATTTTTGTCTTATTGTCTTAAATGGACAAAATATTTCATTTATTACTAACTTACAAAAATATGTAATTTCACCCTTGATGGTGCAAAAATGGCTAAATTGTTCAATTATTTTATTATTTTATTTAATATGAACATTATATGAAATTGTGTCACATTCTTTCCTAACTTGTATGACTTTGGAGATATTTTGAGAAATGTCTGTTTTTTTTTTTTTGATAACCAGCATTCTTTAAAATATCCTATTTTGTGTTTCACAGAAGAAGGAAAGTCAGGTTTGATCAACGTAAGGGTGAGTAAATGACAGAATTGTATATTTTTGTGTGAACTATCACTTTAACTTTCCTATATGTTGATGTAAAGAAAATGTTGCTGATGAGATAATCATATTTCTTTCTTTATAGACACATCTCTGCACTAGATTACTTTATTTCAGTTTGCATACGTTATCTGCAATCCAAGACTGTATTTGTGTTTCCTTTCACTGTGTCTACTTGGAAATAATTGCGACAGAAATGCGACATATGCCAGCTGTCACTTGAAAAGGAGGTCAAAATAGATAAATACGCTTCTTTGAAGTTAGTGCTCATTAGACCAAGATGCTCCAAGACTGATGGAAAGAGGGAGGGAAAAAAAGCTGTTATTTCTGAAAAGTGACCAATAAATATGCTATTTGAAGTCATTTGCCCTCTCTTATTTTATACTAATGCGCAGAACGATTGCGAAAGAAGCTGGAAATATGGAGAAAGAGTTCCTGCAAAACTCCCAAGGAATTACTGTCACTTGTAAAACCCTTTTCCGCTGTCAGACCGAGGGTGTGTCGGGCTAATTCAGTAGCAGCATGACTTTATGTCTGATGTCAGGTGGCATCATTGTCATTTCAGCTGAACCCCTGTACGGCCATTAGGATGACACTTTCTCACCGTTCCCCGCACAATGCAAGTCCCACAAATGGGATGTATTAAGAAGATAATGAACATCCGTCTCCCCGAACACATATTTTGCTGATGCAAGCCAACTTGTCCTGTCTCTGCGGGCTTGCTTAGCCCGATCCAACCAAGACTCTGGCTTGTGGAGTGACATTCCTAAATGCCAGCATGGTGCCATGGGAGCATCAGGGGGAAATAATGATGGAGTACCCATGCCTGCAGGTCGGAGCAAGCTTGCCGCTGGAGTCGCTCCCTGGCTGCGCCAGATGGAGGACATCAGATCCTGGACTATTATGTGCATTACTCTGTCTCCTCGCTTTTTTTTTTTTTTCTTGTGCTTTTTCTCTTTCTCTTGTCTGCTCATTTCCCAGCAGAGATGCACAGTCATTAGCAGGCGCTCAGCTGCCAAACACTATTGAGCATGTGGCGGCTCCAACTTTGCAGTTCCTACAGGAAATGGCACTAGCTATGACAACATCCTAATGTAGGTATGTGTGGTGTTGGGATGCTGCGTTGCATTGTGATGATTGCGCAGATATATTGTGTTATGTGTTTTTGTCCTCATCTTATTGTGCATGATTCATCGGAACACGTTATTCCAGGTAATAAAATGGTTGTCTTTATTATCTTTTATCAAAATGCTTTTGAAATTACTTTCTTTTTGATCAAGAACAAGGTGGTCTTGAATACATTAGTATTCCTATTTATCTCAATGGCAGTTGCTTGGCTGGCACATAACCACCGGTCAATTCTACCAAGTTTGTTTATAGAAGCCACAGAAGGTTTTCAGCCAATCATCTTAAATGGCATGTGATTAATCACTCTTGAGCATCGGCACAATGTCCATGACACTACATACACTATGCTTTATAGAGAGAGATTTTTTTTTAAGAAATTCATACTTTTATTCAGCAAGGGTTCCTTAAATTCAACAAAAGTGACAATAAAGTCATTTATAATGTTACAAAAGATTTCAAATAAATGCTGATGTTACTATTAATCACAGAATCCTGAAAAAAAAAAATATCACAATTTCCACAAAAAAATTAAACCGCACAACTATTTTCAACATTGATACTGTTTTTTTTTCATCATGTGACATGATCATGTGACACTTTCAGTAATGATGCTGAAAATCCAGATTTGCATCACAGGAATAAATTACATCTTAAAATATATGAGTTGAATGCAGTTTAAATTGTTATTCTTTTTCACAATATTGCTGTTTTTACTGTATTTTTTTATATCAAATAAATTATAGAGATCATGACTCTTGGTGAGTATAAGAGACCTCTTTCAAAAAAAAATTTTACCATCCCCCAATGTTTTGATGGTAGTGTATATATCTAGTTCATTCATGAAGCTGTAGATGGCACAGGCTGATCCCTTAGGTCCTGTGCATGCAATCTGCTAGCAATCACATAATATACTACATGCACAATCTGATTGGCGTCTGCTGAATCTACAATTCTACAGCCAGTGAGACTGCTTCATGAACATTTGTTCACTGTAAGCTGGTCCTGCAGCTTGCAGAGTTCCTCCAAATCCCCCCACCTTCTCCCCTCGATCTGCTACGGAATGTATGCCTATTTACACAGCAGCAGCAAATCTTGCATGCTCACAGCAGTGTGTCAGTGTATCTTTTGGCAGTAGTAAAATACATACATGCATAACAAATCTAGTCCACCAAAACCAAATACATTATCAGTAGCTGCATTTCCATTACCCTTCAAATTGTGCAAATTGAAAATGCGCCCAATGGAAACACGTCAATTTCGCAAAAAAATCCAATATATTGCAAAAAAGTTTTTACACTCGCATGAGGTGGTTTTTCAGGCAATTTGAAAAAGGAATATTTCGCAGAACTGCAATGGAAGTTTTTTAGCATTTACAGGTCACTTGGCGTACATGAAAGTCGCATTATCTTTAAAACCTTCAAGAAACATCTCATACGTGGCCGCTTTCAAGTATAAAAGGGGCTTTCCTTGCCATTAATGCTTGGATAACCCCTTATTTACACTGCACACATCTGCGGCGCATTACGGCTTCGACACGGGCACTCTTAGTCAATGCTTGTGTTTATACCAGCCACGCCACGGCGCGTTCGGAAGCGTCCCAGAAGCGCCTCTTCGTGTTGCTTTGCTAAAGATACACAGCTACGTCTCTTTTGATTTAAAATACTGGTTAGTGCAGTGGCTGCAATATACATAAACCTACGAAAATTAATCGCCATGACTTATCGCGAGAGGAATAAAATGTATAAAATATCGCTAACGTTTTGCCCAAATCTGTAATTGAAATGCAGCTAGTGTAAGCAAGCTAACATGCTAAAATGATTTAAATAGTTGTCTTGATTGATTTTTTAATTGTGATATTTTCATTATTGATATATCTCAGGTTTTTTTGTTTATTTTTCTCGTTTTGCCTTTTTGGACAGGAAGCAAATAAGAGAGAGGGATTGGATCTGAAAGGAACTTTAGATGGGACTTTTTATCTAGTTGAATATCCTGTTTCACTATGTAATACATCAGATTATAGAAGTATAATTGGTTGTGAATGGTATTTCGCATTGATTTTAAAGCTAGGGTTTGGTAGCAAGATTTTTGGCGAGCTCCTGTCTGTTTACCCATGCCAGAGCACAGCACACAGTGCGATATGATCTGGGCACATAATGGGGGTGGCACTGGCCCTGAGGGCGGACATCACGGAGTCAGCCAGCAACAGCTTCCCCACCAAGACACTTAGACCTCAGGGCCAAGAAATCTGGCCCCAATCTGACTGGCACCATTAAACTCATCTGAGACACAGAGACTGTGTGTGACCCCTAAAGCGCAATCAGCCAATGTGCACAAGATGAGAACATAGTAGCTGTTAGTGCAGTTTGATACAGACATGCACATGCATGAACAAGCTGTTTAACCTAAGCCTACTGTACCATATATGATAAGTAAATTTCTAAGGCCTCTGAATTATCAACATAATAAAAAACATTGTTGAAAAAATGACTTTATGGTCATATAAATATCAACATCTCCACCAAATTGCATATATTTGCTCAGTTTGTGCCACGCTCCCTCTCTGTCTCTTGTCAGACCGAGGGTGTGTCGGGCTAATTCAGTAGCAGCATGACTTTATGTCTGATGTCAGGTGGCATCATTGTCATTTCAGCTGAACCCCTGTACGGCCATTAGGATGACACTTTCTCACCGTTCCCCGCACAATGCAAGTCCCACAAATGGGATGTATTAAGAAGATAATGAACATCCGTCTCCCCGAACACATATTTTGCTGATGCAAGCCAACTTGTCCTGTCTCTGCGGGCTTGCTTAGCCCGATCCAACCAAGACTCTGGCTTGTGGAGTGACATTCCTAAATGCCAGCATGGTGCCATGGGAGCATCAGGGGGAAATAATGATGGAGTACCCATGCCTGCAGGTCGGAGCAAGCTTGCCGCTGGAGTCGCTCCCTGGCTGCGCCAGATGGAGGACATCAGATCCTGGACTATTATGTGCATTACTCTGTCTCCTCGCTTTTTTTTTTTTTTCTTGTGCTTTTTCTCTTTCTCTTGTCTGCTCATTTCCCAGCAGAGATGCACAGTCATTAGCAGGCGCTCAGCTGCCAAACACTATTGAGCATGTGGCGGCTCCAACTTTGCAGTTCCTACAGGAAATGGCACTAGCTATGACAACATCCTAATGTAGGTATGTGTGGTGTTGGGATGCTGCGTTGCATTGTGATGATTGCGCAGATATATTGTGTTATGTGTTTTTGTCCTCATCTTATTGTGCATGATTCATCGGAACACGTTATTCCAGGTAATAAAATGGTTGTCTTTATTATCTTTTATCAAAATGCTTTTGAAATTACTTTCTTTTTGATCAAGAACAAGGTGGTCTTGAATACATTAGTATTCCTATTTATCTCAATGGCAGTTGCTTGGCTGGCACATAACCACCGGTCAATTCTACCAAGTTTGTTTATAGAAGCCACAGAAGGTTTTCAGCCAATCATCTTAAATGGCATGTGATTAATCACTCTTGAGCATCGGCACAATGTCCATGACACTACATACACTATGCTTTATAGAGAGAGATTTTTTTTTAAGAAATTCATACTTTTATTCAGCAAGGGTTCCTTAAATTCAACAAAAGTGACAATAAAGTCATTTATAATGTTACAAAAGATTTCAAATAAATGCTGATGTTACTATTAATCACAGAATCCTGAAAAAAAAAAATATCACAATTTCCACAAAAAAATTAAACCGCACAACTATTTTCAACATTGATACTGTTTTTTTTTCATCATGTGACATGATCATGTGACACTTTCAGTAATGATGCTGAAAATCCAGATTTGCATCACAGGAATAAATTACATCTTAAAATATATGAGTTGAATGCAGTTTAAATTGTTATTCTTTTTCACAATATTGCTGTTTTTACTGTATTTTTTTATATCAAATAAATTATAGAGATCATGACTCTTGGTGAGTATAAGAGACCTCTTTCAAAAAAAAATGTTACCATCCCCCAATGTTTTGATGGTAGTGTATATATCTAGTTAATTCATGAAGCTGTAGATGGCACAGGCTGATCCCTTAGGTCCTGTGCATGCAATCTGCTAGCAATCACATAATATACTACATGCACAATCTGATTGGCGTCTGCTGAATCTACAATTCTACAGCCAGTGAGACTGCTTCATGAACATTTGTTCACTGTAAGCTGGTCCTGCAGCTTGCAGAGTTCCTCCAAATCCCCCCACCTTCTCCCCTCGATCTGCTACGGAATGTATGCCTATTTACACAGCAGCAGCAAATCTTGCATGCTCACAGCAGTGTGTCAGTGTATCTTTTGGCAGTAGTAAAATACATACATGCATAACAAATCTAGTCCACCAAAACCAAATACATTATCAGTAGCTGCATTTCCATTACCCTTCAAATTGTGCAAATTGAAAATGCGCCCAATGGAAACACGTCAATTTCGCAAAAAAATCCAATATATTGCAAAAACGTTTTTACACTCGCATGAGGTGGTTTTTCAGGCAATTTGAAAAAGGAATATTTCGCAGAACTGCAATGGAAGTTTTTTAGCATTTACAGGTCACTTGGCGTACATGAAAGTCGCATTATCTTTAAAACCTTCAAGAAACATCTCATACGTGGCCGCTTTCAAGTATAAAAGGGGCTTTCCTTGCCATTAATGCTTGGATAACCCCTTATTTACACTGCACACATCTGCGGCGCATTACGGCTTCGACACGGGCACTCTTAGTCAATGCTTGTGTTTATACCAGCCACGCCACGGCGCGTTCGGAAGCGTCCCAGAAGCGCCTCTTCGTGTTGCTTTGCTAAAGATACACAGCTACGTCTCTTTTGATTTAAAATACTGGTTAGTGCAGTGGCTGCAATATACATAAACCTACGAAAATTAATCGCCATGACTTATCGCGAGAGGAATAAAATGTATAAAATATCGCTAACGTTTTGCCCAAATCTGTAATTGAAATGCAGCTAGTGTAAGCAAGCTAACATGCTAAAATGATTTAAATAGTTGTCTTGATTGATTTTTTAATTGTGATATTTTCATTATTGATATATCTGAGGTTTTTTTGTTTATTTTTCTCGTTTTGCCTTTTTGGACAGGAAGCAAATAAGAGAGAGGGATTGGATCTGAAAGGAACTTTAGATGGGACTTTTTATCTAGTTGAATATCCTGTTTCACTATGTAATACATCAGATTATAGAAGTATAATTGGTTGTGAATGGTATTTCGCATTGATTTTAAAGCTAGGGTTTGGTAGCAAGATTTTTGGCGAGCTCCTGTCTGTTTACCCATGCCAGAGCACAGCACACAGTGCGATATGATCTGGGCACATAATGGGGGTGGCACTGGCCCTGAGGGCGGACATCACGGAGTCAGCCAGCAACAGCTTCCCCACCAAGACACTTAGACCTCAGGGCCAAGAAATCTGGCCCCAATCTGACTGGCACCATTAAACTCATCTGAGACACAGAGACTGTGTGTGACCCCTAAAGCGCAATCAGCCAATGTGCACAAGATGAGAACATAGTAGCTGTTAGTGCAGTTTGATACAGACATGCACATGCATGAACAAGCTGTTTAACCTAAGCCTACTGTACCATATATGATAAGTAAATTTCTAAGGCCTCTGAATTATCAACATAATAAAAAACATTGTTGAAAAAATGACTTTATGGTCATATAAATATCAACATCTCCACCAAATTGCATATATTTGCTCAGTTTGTGCCTCGCTCCCTCTCTGTCTCTCTCTCTCTCTCTCTCTCTCTCTCTCTCTCTCTCTCTCTCTCTCTCTCTCTCTCTCTCTCTCTCTCTCTCTCTCTCTCTCTCTCTCTCTCTCTCTCTCTCTCTCTCTCTCTCTCTCTCTCTCTCTCTCTCTCTCTCTCTCTCTCTCTCTCTGTGTGTGTGTGTGTGAGAGAGAGATGTTACGTTGTTTTAAAAAGTAGATTTTTCTGACTATTATTACAGGTTTAATATAAAGCCATAACTGCGTACAGATATTTAACTTCATACACATATACTTAATACAAATGTGTTTTTAGAATTATAAACTGCAAGAGCTGAATGTTCTATTTTTAGTTTCAAAAATAATTTTACCATAGATCACACCTGACACATTATAAGAAACATAACATTGAAAATGTCATAATAAAAAAGAACAAATTTATATAAATAATATTCAATGACAATAATAAAACATAATAATATTATTATATAGTATATATTAATAAAATTATAATAAATAAATACATGATATATTTAATATAATGTATACGTTAATATAATTTATAATAATTGTTATGTTTTAATTAATTAAGATATTATTTAATTAATTTATAGTGTAGAAATGTAACAGCACACCTCTTTTCAACAAGCCGCATGATCTGAAGCATTATGATGTGTCATGCACCGAATTTAAATATGTGCTTAATGGTTTGTTTCAATCTTTAACCCCAGTGTGAGCAAGATTTATTGTTATTTCTGCAAACACCACTAATGATGAGTTATATTATAACTGTTAACTATGTTCTCGTTTTTTATCTTTGGTGGGATTAATTCAGTTCAGTCTGTCCCCTCTGACCCTGAGCTGATAAACATCATTACACAGTTCCAAGTAAGCAAATGAGGTGCTCTGATTCTGAGGTTCTAGTAAATCAGTTTGTTTTGCTGGCTGTTTGTGAGCCTTGTCAGACCATCAGATCTCTGGAAACAGTCCTCTAAAGAATCTCCAAGTTCATTACAAAAGCGCTCATATGCACAAATCTAATTGCAAAAGTAATAGGTCACAGATTGTTTCATAATACAGTCCAGCTGTCTTTTATTGCTCCCATGTCAGAGCTACAGCAAGCATGGCATTGTTACTTTTCATCACGGACCATGCGGTTAGGGATGGATTTCCAACAACAAGTCTGGTTGTTTCCAGAGGTCATGGTGGGAGCTTTAACGTCATTAAACTGGCATCACTCGTGTTACTTGTAAAACAACAGGTACTACAGCAGGACTTGTGATTGTGAGGTACTAAGAGTGCCACTTAAGAAATAATTATTTCAATCTGTTGATACAAATACAAAAATATGTAGAATAGAATAGAATAGAATTTACATTTTTATTTTGAATTAATCAATTGATTACTATCGTTTTAACAGCAAACAGCAGAACTTGTGATTATGGGGTAATAAAGTGCACCTAAAAAATTTCTATACAAATCATTGTATAGAAAAAAATAATATAATATAATATAATATAATATAAAAATGTACTAACCAAAAGAACAGATTAAAATATTTTTTTACATTTAAACATAATAATAATAATGCAACATCTGTGTGACAATTTACTTTTTTTTTTTTTTTTACATTTCTAAATGTGATGGCCAGTAATTACTACAGGACCCAAAGGGAACAATGCACTGTAGGTTTTGCTCTTGTTCATTCGGTTGTTTTTTGTTTTGTTTTTGTTTTTTTTCATTAGTTAGCCAGGTATTGTTTTGGTTGGTCTTTTCCACAACTTTAGCCACTGTAAATTTAGAAACAAATCGCAACAATTTAAACAAGAAAATCCACCATCAAACACTCAACCATTATCACCAGGCATAATTACTCACATTCACACTCTGCTTATGGAAATCAATGTTTATTATCCATAGCAGTGATCCCTAACCATGTGTGCATTGATTCTGTGTTTGAAATCACCAAACATAATGGAGTTAATACAAACCATTTATCATCCCCATCTCTAATCCTGTTTCAAGTTGTTTGTGTTTTTGGATAGTCTTATGTTAGGGAACCAGTGTTAAAATAGGACAACGTTTAATGTTAGTTAGCTACAACAATCCATAACAGTTAAATTGTCTGTTATTGTTTTTTTCATTGACAGTACATAACTCCTCTTGAAAACACTAAACGGGCAATATGTAGAATTTAGAACACCTCATTATTTTCGACATTAGTGGCTGTTGTGAACTGTAGCCAGCAATTAATGTGCTCGCGCTTGTATACACATAAAGAGACTGAAGGTGATTCAGTGTCCCGATATACTCGCAACAAATTTTTCATTCTTTGCTTAGTAGTAAAAAGAAGTTTTCTGCGTCAGACTTGATGCTCACGCAGGCAAATTGCGGACACACGAAAAGAAAGAGCGCATTTGACAATAGAAGGCAACGAGCATTACACTGTGAGTTGATGAGTTGATTTATCCATGTTGTAATATGCCGCTGATCAGCTTTTTAGATGGATGCTAAGGCTTTTTTGGGCCTGGTAGAATCTGCAAGATTCCATGGCTGCAATACGCTGTGTTTTCCACCAACTGGCAACCCAGGGTGTGAAAATACCATTGGGTAAATTGGCAGTGGGCGGAATCAAACAGATTAAAACAAAAACAGACATTCCGACACAGAATGCACATTTCAAAGTGAAATAACTGGCTGTAGCATTGTTTTGTGGAGAAACAAGTATGTGAACTAGCTGCAAGCATATTATGGTATTTACATGCTTTAGTTCAGACAAAAAAAAAATATATATGCATACAGCATCTTTAAAGGGGTCATATGATGCGATTTCAATTTTTCCTTTCTCTTTGGAGTGACAAGCTCTTCGTGCATAAAGAAGATCTGTAAAGTTGCAAAGACTAAAGTCTCAAATCCAAAGAGATATTCTTTATAAAAGTTAAGAGTCAACCACGCCTACCTAAAACGGCTCGTTCTAACACGCCCCCACGTCTACGTCACGATGTGGGAAGATTTGCATAACGCCGCCCAAATGTTTGAAAGAAAAGAAGGTGTAACTTTTATTCTCGCTGTAGTATTGTTGTTGCCGCTGCCGCCATGTCGTGAAGGCGCTGTGTGTTTCGTTGTGAAAGCGAAACTACTTTGTTTGGCCTTCCAAAAGAGGACGATATCCACTTCGTCGCTGAGGAAATACATCAACTTCGAGCTGTGGATCGCCAGATCCGCTTTCACCGTGGATGAAGCGGAGTCCAGCCCAGGGTTGTCACATGTGGTTGCCGCAAGCCCGCCAGCCGCGCCGTTCTCAAGCCCGCCTCCGCTCACTCAAGGCCGCAGTGTGTGACGCTGTGTTTTGTTGTGAAAGCGACACTACTTTGTTTGGCCTTCCATTATAATGGGTTTTAATGTTTTTGTCTCGTCGCTCCGGCCGGGACCTGGCATCACAATATGGTAAGGGGCGTAACATTTCCGTCACACGTTTGAGGTATTCGGCCAATCACAACGCACTGGATAGCTGGCCAACCACAGCACACCTCGCTTTTCAGACCGATGAGCTTTGTAAAAATCGACGCGTTTCAGAAAGACGGGGCATAGAGGAGAAACAATAATGTACAGTATGTGGAAAATAATGTGTTTTTTTTACCTTAAACTGCATAAACACATTTCATTACACCAAATACACAAAATAATGTTCTTTTTAGCAACATCATATGACCCCTTTAACGAAAATCCAGACGTTGTCCACGCTGATGATAGCAACATTTAGATCAGCATTTCCCAATCCCAGTCCTTGTGGTCTCGCGATCATATCAAACGAGAAGGTTATCTGAATCAGGTGTGTTAACTAAGAGAGACATGCAAAATATGCAGAGCAAGGGCGCAAGGACTGGGATTGGGAACCGCTGCTTTAGATGAATATGTAAATATGTACTGCACGCTTTGCTCTAAATAACAAAATAAACACACAACATCAGAGAAAACAGCAGTTAGCAAAGCATATAAACAATGTGAATATGTTCTGCAATTCGCCAGTATCATGTCGACGGATGTAACAGATAATGAAAATTACACTGTTATGATAGTTTGATTATAAAGTATATTTGAGACTTTATACAACAGTTCTTTCTGGTCCTCGAATCTGATTGGCTGAGAGGAGTGTGATATTCTCGTGTTAACAGAGCTCCAACTGTTTCACCGTTTGTATCACTCCACGGCGAGTGTTATCGCGGATCCCTAAATCCACTAGAATTGTATAAATAATACTGTTTTTGTGTCACGGAATGTAGTTTTAAGAGCAAGAATCTTTTTTTAGGCAAGAATGTACTTGTTTAGACTTCAAATATGCAGTTTGTTAAAGATTATGGGCCCTATTTTAACGATCTAAGGGCATGGTCTGAAGTGCGCGGCACAGGTGCACTTTGGGCGTGTCCGAATCCACTTTTGCTAGTTTTAACGACAGAAAAAACGGTTGGTGCACCAGACGCATAGTCCAAAAGGGTTGTACCTATTCTCTTAATGAGTCATGGGTGTGTTTTGAGCGTAACGTGCAATAAATCCACCAGAGTCTCATCTCCCATTCCCTTCAAAGACAGATGTATACAATAATCATACAATAATATACAATATTGTATACAATAATTATGCGTATTATAATTATATTATTGAATGTGTATACAATAATAATCTTTTGCAATGTAATCCTTTCATATTCAATATTTGGCATGTTTGTGTGATGCTGCGCGTTCCTGTGTGTAGAGTGTACGCGCGTTGTGCATCTGCCTATAGGCACATATTACTAACGCACCCTGTAAATAAATTTTAAAAAATAATGCGTCATTGACTTTAGACCAGGTTTTAGTTGGTCAATGGTGCAATCGTTTTCAGTTGCCTCAAAATGGCAACGCACCAACAATGCGCCTGAACACACCTCGTTTTCAGACCAGCACGCCCATGGGCGAACAGATGGGCGCAAGTGCAATTGCTGTTTCAACATGTGGCACTGGACGTGAAAATGACAACTGCGTCAGGCTGAAACTAGCAAAAAACACTTACGTTGCGCCTGGCGTCACATTGCGCCAGGTGTATGATAGGGCTCAAAGTCGATCTGAAAATTTGCTTCAACGTTTTTCGGAGATGTGAGCTTCAGGGCTTCAGTGGCTGTTCAGCGCTCACGAACCCGCATTGTTATTTATTATTGGGAAAAGTGTGTGTTTTCAGTTACATTTAACTGGTGGTGATTAGTTACATTGTTCCACCATTAGATTGCGACAAGACACTGTTTTATGAGTGAGCCAGCAGTAAAGACTTTTATATTGAAAGAGACTGAAACAGAGTTGTAAACAAGGAAGTTATTTTTACTTTCAACAACAACTTGTAAAACGCAGCCAACAAATGCAAGAGCCTATCGCTTTCCTCAACTGACATTTAAACTAATATTTTATTGTGAATATGAGACTGACTGAAGAATGAATGTTGTACGTATCAGATGCAGGTAATCACACTCGCTCAGTCCATCTCATAAAACTTGACTCTACATAATACAGTGAGCTTTTAATACAGTACATTTCAATGAAGCAACTAAACGTTCCTTCGTTACTTTGACGTTTTCGAATTAGTAACAGAGGCTTTGTTAAACTGTCAAACTGAGACTGAATCAGTGGTGGAAGAAAGTAGTTCTGCACAAAAAAGGGTTTTTAAAGACACTCCATTGTTGTTTCTTATGTATTAACACACTCGTGCCGTCGAACTGTTGTATAAAAGCAGTATCACACTCGTAGCCGTGCAATATGGCTGTAGATCGGCACACTGTGATTACCTACGGCTGAATCACAGCCGTGCTGATATACAGCCATATCTCACGGCTACTCGTGTGATATTGCTCATATAGACAATATAGACTGCCTAATAATATATTTTGATTTAAAAAAGACAAACAAATTAACTTAATGTTTACTGCATTTTAATACTATAAAATTCTTATGTATTTTAGTGCAAAATACTATAATACATTTTTATTGAATTTAGAATAAATTAAAGGTATTATAATAAATCATATTTTCACATTACAGTAATGAGAATGCAAGATTATTAGGATTTTGATTATGAGAATTGTGAGGTAGTTATAATGACAATATGTCAGGAATGCCAAAAAAAATAAAAAATTCCTAAAATAGGCTTTAAGGAAAATGTAACTTTTTAATTCTTCCTGTCAGTTTTTCATGAAGTATGACCAGACATGTTTTTTTTTGGTTTTGTAACATTCATTCATGTTCCCTTTACTGTGATATCATGAAAAATTGGCATCACATAAAGACACTCCATTGTTGTTTCTTATGTATTAACACACTCGTGCCGTCGAACTGTTGTATAAAAGCAGTATCACACTCGTAGCCGTGCAATATGGCTGTAGATCGGCACACTGTGATTACCTACGGCTGAATCACAGCCGTGCTGATATACAGCCATATCTCACGGCTACTCGTGTGATATTGCTCATATAGACAATATAGATCTGGCTGTATGAGACTACAGTTTAAATGAATCCCTTTTCTTTGATGTAGCATTACAGAATGGCTCTTTCGGCATTAATTTTAACATTGTATACTCATGTATTTCATGAAACGTCCCGAGTCCTTCACAGAAAAATCAGTCTGCAGGATTTCATAGACAAGTCAGTCAGTAAAAGTCTTGTTTTTTTACATTTCCTTACAAGCTGTATGTTGGCAATAAAAAATTATGAATACATGGAAATTCTTACATGTAGCCCCTTTAAGAGTCACATTTCTTGTTTTAATTAGGTAAAGACTTTGCAAGCAACACAATCAGCTGGTAGACAAAAGCAAAGCTACTTTAGTATAAGCAATTAAAATATCAGCTTCAATCAGCCTGTGGATCCTTCTACGACTGCCCTGACCTTGCTTTTAGTCGACAAGAAAAAAAGAGAGACAGCAGTGGAATTTTCCGGACCAGCTGGCAATGAAGCCTGTGTGCTGAAGCTGAATATATTGGCGGTCCCAAAGGATCCCCTCACTATAACAGTCCTGCTGCACTCTTATAAGAACACACTTGAAAAGGGACACGCACACAGACACACAAATGATTCGCTTGCGTTGTTTTTTCCTTTTGATAGAAAGCGAGAAAATATATTTATGTTGCCACATAAATATTGAATATATTCCTTCAAAAATAATTCATACTCTGCAGGAGTCAACAATGTGGCATCCAACGCGAAAGAGTGCGGTGAATCCAAAATAAACCTGAAAAGAGAAAGCAGGTAGGAGATTTTCAAATGCAGACTCGTGGCATGAAATGAGTCTGGGGAACAAACGCAGCCTGACGTCACAGCGCGCGAGCAGCGGAAGATGCCACAGCAGTCGCTTCCCCTTTTTTAATGTTGGCTAAAACATTCATCAGTGTTAAACTATTCTCTGAGGTGTATCCGGGCAACATCATTTGCAAGTTTTCACATTTAAGCATCTAATTACCTTGGCAATGGTGCAGTGGGAGCATATGATTTGAAATTCTATATTTAAGTTGATTTTCATCACACTGCCTGGGAAACAAAAGCTTAGCGCTAGCAGAGTCTCCATCGGCGTCTAAGACAAAATACAATTACAACTTAGTGACCTGATAAATTGCTAAAGCAGAGTGTTGTCTGAGCAGAGCTTTCTATTTCTCGGAGACTTAAATTAAACTCGTTTCTCACTTAAGTTGACGTTACGTCATTTCCATGCATCACGTTCTGAAGGGAATGAGGAAATGAAGGCAATGGACTCATATTTTTTAGGATACTACCTCAAATATACTCAATAAGAGTGCTACAGTATGTGAAAATATCCCTTTTATTGTTTTAAGAAAAGTGCTGTGCAAGTTTATTTCATTAGAGCATTATGAGGTACATGATTCATTATTAAATAAATCAACCAAAACTAATCAGTCAAAAAATCTTTTGCAGCAATAATTTGAGAATGAGGAGAGAAAGGAATCGTTATGATTAAAATAGGACAAATAACTGCTAGTGCAAAACAGGTGATATTTGTCTTTTTGAATTATGTAATATTGCTCAAAATATATCAATATTTAACTGAACCTCACAAAAATATGTCCTGGCCACATTTCAACCAAATTTCAGAAGAGAGAAAAAAAAATTATATATATATATATATATATATATATTATTATTATCATTCATTCATGTTCCCTTTACTGTCATATCATGACAAATTGGAATCACAGAATCCCTTTTGATTTTAACCCGCTGCTGAGATACATTACATGATGCTTTAAACTCTCTGTCCATGATGGCAGCATGCCGAGCTTACGCAATACTGTAGCGTGGTCGAATTCATCAAACACGTTATTGTCCTCTCCCGGATCTTCAGCCAGGAGGTACATTTCTCCCGCGTGGATGTCCGTCATGTTAGGCTGACAGCGGACGGGGTCAAAGCCCACCCATAAGGTGTAGCGGTAGTCAGTGGAGCGAATGGAGTAGCCCATGATGCGGATGTCGGCGAGGTCGGGCAGGTCCGAGTTCTCCTGGATGGAGTCGGAGGGTCGAGGGTACTGGCTGAATGAGTAGGCTTCTCTGTTGAGCTCTCTCTCTGGGTTGCGGATAAGATTGGCCAGGTTTGAGCCTTCGGTGCAGAGCTCGATCTTAAAGGATGAGGATGGGCAGTGGCGCAGAGGACTCAACCCAGCCAGGTGCGACAGCGTGGGGAAGACGTCCACCAGCTCCACCACCCTCTCAACTCCTCGACCTGAAAGATGGAAAACTGAGATGCAGAAGCATTCGAGAACCAATAATGCATCTAAAGCTGCAATGTTTAGCATAATATTTAACGTGAATGGTTTCTGTACCATACTTTTTCCAAACATTTTACACTTATGTTGTTTAACTGCATCACACTTGGTGTAAACAGAGCTTTTGCTTCGCTGGCTATATTTTTTTTTTTTCCAAAACTTGCTATTATACAGTGAACACCCACACAGCAGCCTTTTTTCCTCATTCATTTTCACCATAGGCATTTGAAAACAGTCTTCAATAAAGATTTTAGAGTATACAAATCTGTGAACCAAACTTCTTTTTTGAGGGAATGAACTACCTGTCCCATAAAGCACTGATGCAGTTAAATCTGAATCTAGAATACAATATAAAACCATGCACATGAAATCAATGTCTTAATTTTTATGTATAATTTTATGCTTATTAGCATTTATATTTGTAGAGATTTCAGATAAGATTTTGTTTTTTAAGAAGTCTCATGTTCATTTATTTATCACATAACGTGATAACAATTCATATAGAATATTATTACAATTTCAAAAATCAGTTTTCTATTATAATATATTTTAAAATGTAATTTATTCCTGTGATGCAACGCTGAATTTTCAGCATCATTACTCCAGTCTTCAGTGTCACATTATCCTTCAGAAATCATTCTAATATGCTGGTTTGCTGCTCAAGAAACATTTATATTATATATGCTGAAAATGGTTGTGCTGCTTAATATTTTTGTGAACATTTTTTTTTCTTAATTTTTTGATAAACAATGTTCAAAAGAAGAGCACTTATTTTTCCATGTTTCCCGGGTCTATGGTGAGAGTGACTCTTCTGATTGGCGAATCACTGTAAATTGTGCTATTAAAGCACAATTATAAAAATGAAGCTGAAATAATGGTGGTCAGATGGTATATATACTTTCACAAAAGCCACATTAGATATCCAAGGAGCTCATAGCAGGTACTTTTTGAAACTTTATACATTATTAGTGCTAAAACAAGTCTGTATGGAGTAAATTAATATTTTTATTTTAAATGGAACCCAAGTGTTGCTCTAACACACACCATAAAATACAAACAAACGAGCATGAAATCCTCACACTGAATTTAGCCACTATTCTCTTAGGTAAAAGGCCCCAGTTCTGAAATTTCCATGAAATGTACTGATACGGTTACTGAATATTGTGCAGTTCATTAGAGCAACAATACAGAGCCCACTGTGAGAGCAATAACTCTCAGGACTTACTAGCTTCTCTATGCTGTGGCATTATCATTACAGTCATTACTCCGGCTGCTTATGCTGGGTGTTTTCTAAAGATTGCCACAAATGTGCACTTGAGAGCTGAAAGAAAGAAACCCATCAGCAGATGCATGTGCTCACGGTACACTCTCAGTCAAACCTTCACACTGAAGCAAAATAAGAATCAAAGCTCTAAATGGGCCGATACTTTAGCCATAACATCTTTTCCAGAAAGTTGATATCACACGCTTGAGTGACTTCGGTTGGAGTCTCAGAATCTCGTGAAGGATCCTGCGGTCTTTGCGTGTTGACGGCTGCTCTGAGTAACATTACCTTTGCCAAACTGCTCCCGTGTGCCCTGAAACACATCGATGAAGGGGAACGTCTTCTCCCCAGGCCGAGGGAAAGGTGAGGTCACACCTGGCTTGTACACGATCAATGGCACTCGGGTGGCCACATCAAAGTTGCTGTATTTGGCCCACTCGCCGTGTTCTCCTAATGACCAACCTAAGAGAAAGAGGGAGAGAGAGAGAGTTAACCGTGAGAAAACTACCCAGAATCACACAGAATAATCATTTCAGAAAGTCTTTGCTGGCAGTTTCTTTGATTTAAGGCATAATGTAAATGTGACCTAATGAAGAAACTTTGAATTGAGGTAGCAAGTGCAATGCAGAACTGTTATTTAAGAAAGTTAGTTCTTAGTACAATTAAAAAGGAGTAAAAAAAATGCTATCATACAACATATGGGGTATAATAACATATAGAGAGAAATAATAAATAATTGAAATATTTAAAATAGCACCAATAATCTTAAATATGCATTTAATTGTGTTAATTAAATTGATTTAATTACAATATTGCATTATTTTTATTATTAATTTTTTTAGTTTATTCTGTACTTATTATAATGTAATTTTATAATATTTTTTTTTCCTAATGAGCAAATAATGAACAGCTGCTCATTATAGTAATATAATACTGTAATTCAATAAATGAATATACACATATGTACTGTGTGTGTGTGTGTGTGTGTGTGTATACACACACACACACACAATTGGGACCAATTCAATACAAAATCTTCATGCATTAAAAGTGACATTAATATATTTTTATATATAGTATGAAATCTTAAATAATACATTAAACATATATTTTTGAGAGGTTATCGTTTTTTTGTTCATGTTGCCAGTGGTACATTTCTTTGAATTGCAATTTAATAAATTCAATAAATGTATCTTCCTGTCATTTCAATTCCAGTTCAGCATTCTCTGCGATGGGGCCAAAATTCTTAATGCAATAAAAGCGAGCATATTAATTTTTTTTTTTATGTATAAGAGCTCCTTAATGCACTGCATGAATGTTTGCATTATAATGAGAAAAAAAAACACATGAGCTATAGCACAATCTTAACCCGAAAATTCAAATTGCAATTATGCTAAATGAAACAAAAAAAGTGACAACATCATTTCTGAGAACCTTACATGATGTGAATTCAGAATAATATGAAAACCCACAGCACACTGAAAACCTGAGCTACAATATAAACCAATGCTTCAATACTGTCACCTAATGGATGTAATATTTAATAACAGGCTGAATGGACAGAACTCTATTGAACAAACCGTGATCTGAACTGAAAACCACTATAGTGTCCTTGGCGAGGCCAAAATCATCAAGGGCTTGCAGAATGCTTCCGACTTGAGCATCCACATATGATACAGAGGCAAAGTAGTGCTGTCGGATCTGCAGCTGAAAGAGGGGAAAACATCACATTTGATTCTACAAGAAATGGGATTTAAGGTCCTTTTAGGTAGGACCAAACTTAACTACAAACCAAATTATAACTTCATACCAAGGCTTCAAATTATCCAGAACAAACCAAATGTAAATAGTATACTAGTACAAAATCTAAGCATGAACATTGTATTTTTGCAAGGTACCTGAAAGTTTTTAGGAATGGGGCCGTAAGGAAAGCTCAGATTTAACGCCTGAACATCTTCCCTCTTGCGGATGTCTGTCCAGGGGTTGTAGGCCACATTAGGAAGTTTCTTAGGAACATCTGGGTCTGGAGCCAGTGTCATACTCTCGATAGGATAGAGCTTTAGGTACTCCTATAAAAACACAGCATTTCCCAGATTTACTGATTTAACAGGTGCTCATACAGTGTGTCACGCTTCATTAAAAAGCACTTACCCGTGGGATTCTGAAAGGAATATGTGGCTTATAGAAGCCAACAGCCAGGAAGAATGGATGGTGAGAGTCCTTCATAGACTCCAGGAGTCGGATAGCCTCTGCTGTGTTCTCTATGTCAGGAAGGGTTCCTAAAGGCATCTCAGACACATCCACGGCACACAGTAAATTACTGTGCAGTGTGCCATCTTTATCTTTGCAAACCTAACAGATGAACATGAGATACTGGAAATAAACATTACAGTCACTTAGAAATCTACTTGTACTTCATGCATGTTATTTACTCAATGTAACTTACGTTTTTTCCTTTTTAAACATATTAAATGTTATTTGTTTATTTATATTTCATTTAAAATGTGGGTAATATCTCTATATTAAATATTTTACTTTAACTTCTGTTATGTCTAACAGTATTTTTATTCTATTTATTTATTTATTTATACGACCTTATTTTGCAAATCAGATTTTGGAAACACAAGAAACTGTCATATAATTATGAGACAGATTAACCAGCAGGTGTCAGAATTGTATAAAGTGTGAGAGATCAGACAGTACATAATGGTTTACAGATGTGGTTCTCATGGGGACGCAGGATGACTTAATTATTGTTATATAAATGGTATTAAATTAAATTATTATTAAATTATTGTTAATACATTAAAACAATCTAGCTTAACTAAAAAAAAAAAAATGTGTTAAATTAATTATGGTTAATTATATATATATATATTAATATAAAACCTGTAAAAAAAAAATAAATGCAAATATTTAAATATAAAATATATAAATAAAATGTATTTATATATAAACATAAATATTTGTTATTTAATATTTCATTTTAGGTTCAGATGACAATAGACCATACTCATAAAGCATGATCATAATCTAAATCAACAATAATATTTAAGATTTGCAATATTTGAAGTTAAATATTGAGTTCTAAATATTATGTATGTGTGTGTGTGTGTGTGCGTGTGTGTATAAACAGAACTCAATATTTAACTTCAAATACTGAAAATATTAACAAAATTACAATATGATGCTGAAAATGCAGCTTTGCCAAAACAGGAATAAATTGCATTTAAAAATATATTCAAATAGAAAATAGTTATTGTAAATTGTCAAAATATTTCACAATATTACTGTTTTTTTTCTGTATTTTTGATCGAATAAACGCAGCCTTGGTCAGCACAAGAAATGTATTTTAAAAGCATTTAAAAAAACATACGATCTAAAACTTTTGAACGGTAGTGCAAATATATTATAGCTATAGTTCTGATAATATTATATTATATAAATGGCCTTTGAATATTGTGTTGGACATTGGTTTACTGGTTTAGAATGGTCTATGATGATCTGAACCTAAAATTAAGTCAAAATTCCAACCTCCAAATAAATCCCAGATATAAACCAAATCCATGCATCTGATTGCTAGGACTGGTGTGACTTTACCAAGGGACATTTAAACAACACAGCACAGGTTTGAAAGGAGGAAGTGTGTACACACATCCACAATAACTCACACACTGACCTTCCTCTTTTCATATTTAAAAGAGGGTGGATGATACGGCGGTACAGACCAGCTGTACGGGTAATCATCCGAGTGGTTGGAGGCAATGCCTTGAGGACGAGCACGTGAAAGAGAAACATTATTAGTTCAAACATCAAACAAGACAGTTAGCACGGGAAAGGATTATAGGGCATCCAAAAGTAAATGCCCAGGACATCTTTCACTTGGAAACAAAATGAAGGCATAGCAAAGTCACATTTTTAGGATTTTTGGCATTGTGACACGAGCATGCATATTATCAGGTAGACTAGTTACCAGGATGGAAGACTTTGCCAACTGATAAAGTGGTGTATCCATTAGACTTGAAGTACTGAGGAAGTGTAGTGTAGTTCCCTGCATGAACTCTCCAGTAGGAGTTAAAATCATACAGCTTTGTGGTGTCTGGTCTTCGACTTGTAAGGAAAGACACCCTACTAGGTCCACAAACAGCTTGCTTTAAAAGAACATAACAGCATTGTGCACCTGTTACTTAAATGTACACTACCAATAACGCTTTATATAGTATGTATCATGCATATTTATGTTTTTCATGAGCAACATACCTGTGCATAGGCGTTATGAAACACTGTGCTCACTGATGCAAGTTGGTCGATGTTTGGTGACTTGACCACTGGATCAGAGTAGCAGCCTAATGTTGGTCTCAAATCATCAGCAATTACGTACAAAATGTTGAACTGTTTGCTATCTACTGCAAAAACACCTCCTTCCAAAACGTGTAAAATCAAAAGAAACAACCACATCCAAGTAGTTACTAACATTATGTTCATATGTTCATGCAGAATATAGTTTCAATTCTTAAAACTATCGCATCAGCATCTTTACTTTATGTTGTAACATGTAAAGCTACTTCCAGTGTTTTGTTTCCTGGTTTTCATAGACTGGCTGTGATAGGTGGGTTTGGCCTTAAAGAAACAGTACACTTTTTCTCTTGTCAGTGTACTGTACGTAGCGCTGCTGACAGTGCGAACCGAAAAAACTGCTCTTTTGACTTCCAGTGAATACTAAATATACAGCGATACCAGTGTACTCCGATTGCCAAAACAAATGATTTCTTATGAGCCGGTTCTTATGAGTGAATCAACTCACACGGTGTATATAGGCTAGTTCGATTCCTGAACGAATCACTCTTATGAGTCAATTCTTTTCACTGAACCGATTCCCGAACAAATGAGAGTTATTATGAGCAGTACTTTTCATGATCATAAGCACTTATCAGTCAGGTGCAGCGGTTACTGAATTAATGTGACTCACTTACTGAGCTTCTGTAACTCAAATGCTTGATCGTTGTTTAAATAACATTTTAAGACGTAGTAAAATCGCAGTACATGCATTTAATTTCAGCGTAGCCTAGATGCAAGCTTCAGTATGGCTTGGGTCTGATCTACAGTCTATGGGTGTGATGTGCTAATATGACTAAAGCACAGAAGTTACCCAATTTCGCAACATCTAGTTATGACAACACTACGCATGACGATTTTGTCCCTCCTTAAGGAAGAAGTGAAAAAGAGAAAGAGAAACCAGTTCCACTGCAATCACAACTCCACACAGTCAGTGGGCTGAAGTCACAACTTGAGTACAGTGTTCTGTTTTGTTTGTACCCAGCAGTCATCATGGGTAAGATGATTATTATCCTGAGCTAAATAATACCTTCATTAATAGGATACTTTGATAGTATAGCAATACATTAATGTTTTAAATTAATTATTTACATACTTTTTTAAAGGCCTTCAGACGATTCTTACCATGTATTTTCTAGCATGCATTTATGGAGACATCATGAAAATAGACACCACCGGTGCATCAGAGGTGACAGCAAAACAGGACAAATTAACCGTAAAAGGTAGGCCTATGACTGTTTAACTGGTGTGTTAGACCAGTAACTTAAGTTAAATGCATTGCGATTTATATCAACAAATTCCATTCAAAGGTGTCGAGGCTTCCAAAAAACTGGCTGAGCATGATCTGGCCCGAATGGAGCAGTATAAGAGTAAGATCATCAAAGTTGGTACAGCAAAGCAGATGGACCCGGCTGTGATTGCTGCCATCATATCCAGAGAGTCCAGAGCTGGAGCTGCTCTAAAGGATGGATGGGGCGACCATGGCAATGGCTTTGGCCTCATGCAGGTTGGTTAGAAGAACTGATTTACTTGAAATAATCTTAATATGGGGTGCATAAGACACATATAAGATGGTAGGCTGTTTAGTCTGAATCTGGAATTTAAATAGACACACTAATGATAGATAATCCATGCAAAACATTTTTGGCACTGAAAAAGCATTAAAGTTATATATTATTTTGCATATAGGTAAACGTTATAATAAGCATTCTTTGGCCTTTTTGCTAACAGGGACAGTTAATGACAAAGAATATTACAGGATAATTGGGAGGGATCAAGAAATTACACAAGCCAGTTTCAAACCACATGAATGCAACATGTCAAAGCGTGTTCACTGCAAGCCATGACTCCATATAATGTGCAAATCTGAAAACTTGTTTGTGTCACATTAAAAGTAGATGCCGTTCTTTTTTCATTTATTGTGTATACTGGATTTTTCCCAACTTCCCTTTTCAAAGCACTGCAGCACTTCCTTTAACTAGCTGTAGGTTAATATTAAATTGTTCTCTTCATTGCTTATGTTTCTTTTCAGGTTGACAAACGCTACCACAAGCTGGTAGGTGCATGGGACAGTGAGGAACATCTCACACAAGGGACTGGGATACTCATTGGCTTTATTAATGACATCAGAGCAAAGTTTCCCCAGTGGACAAAAGAGCAATGCTTTAAAGGTAAAGTTGGGATACTCTCAGAGACCACAAATCAACTCTAATTAAGACCTTAATTAACTCACAGAATTAACAGAGAAGTGCATGAGGCCTTGATTTTCTGTTTTTATTATTTGTATTGATTTACTGAATTTGGTTATAAACAACTGACGATTAGAAGACTTCGCAAAACTTTTAGAAATAATGATATAAGTATATCTTTTCAGAGCATAAAAGTAAATGCATTACTGTAAATATTATGTCAGTACTTGGTTTGATTTCATATCTCAGTTGTGGTATAATATCTGTTTCAGGGGGAATATCAGCCTACAATGCAGGAGTAAAGAACGTCCGTACGTACGAGTGCATGGACGTGGGCACCACCGGCGGTGATTACTCCAATGATGTTGTTGCCAGAGCCCAGTGGTTCAAAAGCAAGGGTTACTGAAGAAAAGCAGTCATAATTCTACTTTTTGTTCATTCTGACAATTGTTCACTGTTCTTTGTTTTGTATTGTATATGGTTGGATCAAATAAAAATCATTTATTCACTCACACCAAATGTCTTTCATGTAACACATACAGTATATCTAATGTCTTTCTAGATACATATTACAATTGTTTAAAGCACAAACAAATCAGATTTGGATGGTCTCATTTCTTACCTAATACTCAGCCAAGCGCAAGGACAACTTACTGTTACTAGCCGGCACTATCATTTTATGCCTAATTGCTTATAACTCACAAACCATACATACTAGAATTGAGTCATCAAATTTAGTCTATTCTTTTATATTTTTTACTTTAAATTGTCTGTGTTTGTTTGTTTATTGTTTTAGGCTCTTTCATTGAAGTGCTTTTCAGAGGATGACTGCTAAATTTGATCAAATTCTGGCTATTGGGGGCCATAGTTAATCCTACAACCATTTGATAAGAAAAGTTGAAATTTGGCATGCTTTTACAATGGTACAAGTGCTAAGATTTCCCACTAAGTTTCATTTTATTTTATTTCTCTTCACTTCCTTATTTGCCTGCACCTGCAAAGTTAGGGCTTTCACTTCCATCTAGTAGATTCATCAAAAGATATGGTTAACATTTTCGGGGTGTATGAACTATGAAGCGCCTGATAAACCTGTTCACTTATCATTTACCAGCTAGGGTGTGCTCTAATAATTAGACATAAACAAAAAAGGAAATTCAAAATTGTGTAACCTTAAAATCCCACATAGCTAATGATCTTGGCATGAATGTGGCCTCAAGCTGGCACTGCTGCCTTCCTGTCAGCAATAGTGTGCACCCTTTCAGCCAGAGCTGGGCCATGTGTGGCAATGATGGCACAGTATGGATCACGGCAAGCAACATGAAGGCTGATTGTTGGTGGGAGGAGTGTGGCCCAGATGAATCCAGTAATCATGTGGCCCAAATCAGGCTTGTGACCTGACAGCATATTTTGTGACATGGTAAACGAAATAAATAAAATATTGCATAATAATGGTTAAATAATAATGATCTTACATATCTTGCCATATTCACATTAAAAATACCTCATATATTGTTCCTGGCTTTCAGTCACATGACTGGCATAAAGGCCTGCAGAGCAAAACATCCACAGAGCTGCTGGCCTGCCAATTATTTAGATCACCTCTAAAAAGGAGAAAAACAAAGATGTGTGAATAAAACAGCGAGACACTCTAAAACTCTTAACATGAGAAAACACATAATGCCCTAACACAAAGACATTAAAATATCAAATTCTGCATACACCTAATTATAATGCATACAGGCAAGCAGATGAGGCCAGAATATGAACGCAATGTGCTATGGTCTTCTATGGGAAAACGCTTAGTGTGAAACTTTGTGCATTGCATTCATATTTTGGTTTTATTTGTTTGCCTGTAAATTACACTTGTTTCTACAGACACACCCAAGAGCAGAACAGCTCTAGTGTTTTCAGCAGCACTGATTACAACACGGTTACAGCTGTAGAGATGCAAGCTTTGTTTCCAAATGTCCATAGTAAGAAAAAGAGTCGATGGCAAAACTTTTAGACACTTCTTCTAATGCAATGTCTTGTTCCCTTAACTTCAGGTATCCAGAAATGATATCTGTAATTGTCTTTGAACAGGAGTCACCTGCAGTTTTTCTAGTGGAAATGTAATTACTGATATCGAAATGAAAATTTTTTTTAAATGATGCCATTGCTTATAACAAGAATTATTACTTTTACAAGTGTTGATATCTTTACAGTAATTCTTATTCTGTGTGATTAGATGTGACATAGCTTGCCATATCCATATGGGTCTCTTGTCTGCAGGCCCTGAATGCAGCTGCAAAACAATAGGTTACTTGCGTAACCCCGGTTCTCTGACAGCATTAAGTGAGGTGTCTCACTATGGGATACGCCCCTTCCGCGTATTCCTCAGAAGCCCTATTACTCTATGCCAGCCCCAATTGCCTGGCAGACGTGATGTTGTGTCTGGGAGTGGCCTCCCCACCCCTCAGTAAAAAGGGAGCGACACAACGTCACTACGACATTCAAAACAAGCACACCTCTTCCTCGCTTCGCACAGCAAGGAGGGTGATCTGGTGAGACACCTCACTTAATGCTATCAGAGAACCGTTTCGGTGTCTCACTATGGGATATCCCAACTCCCGTATTGCCAGATAGCCTTCCTCGAAGTCTCCTGCCAACCACAATCACCGCATCCGGGGCTGAACGAGTCATGACTTGTGACTCACGTTCCTACGCTCAATACTGCATGTGCTAAAGTTTGAGCTGTAACATCCGGTTTATAAAACCTTGCAAATGTGAGGACCAACTCGCCGCTTCGCAAATATCCTGTAATGTGACTCCTTTAAATAGAGCTCACGAAGTTGACACTCCCCTTGTTGAGTGTGCACGTAAACCAGGTGGGGACACAAGGCCCTTACTGGAATATGCCAACGAAATCACCTCCACTATCCAGTGCGATAAACGCTGTTTAGTAATCGGCTTCCCCGTACGAGGTTTCATCCAAGAAATGAAAAGCTGATCACTCTCCCTGAACCCTCTGGTTCTTTCTGTATAAATTCGAAAAGCACGCACTGGGCACAATGCATTTAACTTTTGCTGTTCTGATGAAGCAAAAGGTGGTGGATAGAAGGCTCTTAACTCAAGAGGAATGATAGCATTAACTATTTTGGGCATGAATGCAGGATTAGGTTTCAGAACTACCCCTGCATCCCCAGACATGAACTGCAAACACGCTGAATGCACTGAAAACGCGCTTTGCCGTAGCCAAAGCTGCCAACAGTTCCGTCTTCTTACTGGAATATGCCAACGAAATCACCTCCACTATCGTCTCCACTTAGTAATCGACTTCCCCGTACGAGGTTTCATCCAAGATATGAACAGCTGATCACTCTCCCTGAACCCTCTGGTTCTTTCTGTATAAATGCGTAAAGCACGCACTGCGCACAATGCATTTAACTTTTGCTGTTCTGATGAAGCAAAAGGTGGTGTAAACCTTGTCCAGCGGCTCAAATGGGGACATGGAAAGAGCATCCAGCACCAATCCCAAATCCCATGAGGGGGAAAGCAGTTTTGAAACTGGCAAAGCGTGGCACGAGCCCTTCGTGAACCTGCATACCAAAGGATGCTGCCGCACAGTTTTGTTATCAAAACCAATGTGACAAGCAGATATAGCAGCCAGAAACACTTTTATGGTTGAAAACGCTTTCCCTTGGTCTATCAAATCCTGAAGAAATGATAGAATATCGGTGGGAACGCGTAAAGGAGAGTGCGAGGCCATTCGTGCGCCAGTGCATCTATCCCCAGAGGCGCACTCTGATCTTTCAGAGAGAAATACAGAGGACACTGAGCATTGTCGTGGGACGCGAACAGATCCCCTGTCGCTCTGCCGTATATGCTCCAAATCTGTTCGACCACTTCCCTGTTCAATTTCCACTCCCCGTCGAGGGGATTGCCCCCGGACAGCAGATCTGCATCCTGGTTCATGACACCCTGTACGTGTGTCGCTCTCAGGGATAAAAGATTGGCATTGCTCTATAAAATCAGTTTGCGTGGTAACGTGTGCAAAGAAAGTGATCTGAGACCTCCCTGTCAGTATATGTAAGCCATGACTGTAGTGTTGTCCATCTCACAAGAACATGATACCCTTTCAGAAAAGGAAGAAAATGCTTCAGCGTCAGAAAAACGGTTAGCATTTCCAAATAGTTTATGTGAAGATTGGTCAGTTGTTGACCCCATCTTCCATTCACTATCCTGCCCTCGTGAATGCCCCCCCAACCGGACAACGACGCGTCTGTTGTTATGACTTGTCTGGCTCGAACCCCGCCCATGGGTATCCCTGGGTCCAGCCCCTGAGACGCTACCCAGCGTTGAAACTCTCTCATGAACAGTCTGCCTAAGGGAATAACTATCAGGGCTGAGGCCATCAGTCCTAATAGTCTGAGGCATGTGCGAAAAGAAACACAGTTTCCCCTCTGAAAATCGGTCATGCAACAAGTGAATTTTCTCACCCTGTCTTCCGACAGTCGTGCTCTGAATGTCAGTGAGTTCAGTGACAGCCCCAGATATATTATAGACTGTGTGGGAATTAAAACACTCTTTTCAATGTTTAATTTTAACCCAGTTTCTGTATATGTTCCAGAAGCATAACTATGTGTTCTCTCGCTTCTTGCTCTGACCAGGCTGTCACCAGCCAGTCGTCTATGTAAGTAGCGAGACGAATGCCTTTCTCCCTGAGCGGAGTCAGGGCCGCTTCTGTACATTTTACAAACACTCGGGGGCTGAGAGACAAGCCGAATGGTAGAACCAGATATTCGTATGCCACGCCAAGGAAAGCAAACCTCAGGAATTTCCTGTGGGGTGGATATATCTTTATGTGAAAATATGCGTCTTTCAGGTCGATTGACGTAAACCAATCGCCCTGGCGCACTAATTTTAGGAGTGTAGAATGAGTGAGCATTCTGAACTTGTACTTCCTTAAGTATTTGTTCAGTGCACGCAGATCTAATATGGGACGAAGAGCTCGAGTCCCTTTCTTTGGGACGAGGAAGTATCTCGAGTAAAACCCGCTGTGGCTCTGCTCGGGCGGGACCACTCTTATCGCCCTTTTGTTCAACAGAGAGGAAATTTCTTCCTGAAGAACATGCTTTAATTCTCCCCGCACCTGAGAATGAATTATCCCTTTGAAATGCGGGGGGTTGAGGAGAGACCCCCCCATATGATTGTAAAGCACTTTGGCTGTACAGCAATACAAAATAAAGCGCTATATAAATGCCTCATTCATTCATTCATTATCGCCCTTTTGTTCAACAGAGAGGAAATTTCTTCCTGAAGAACATGCTTTAATTCTCCCCGCACCTGAGATTGAATTATCCCTTTGACCTTTGAAATTTTATTTGCCGCATTCTGGTGTCATTGTGTGGCTGAGTCGTGAACGAGTTTGTGGTCTGTACTGCGCATGCGTGGGCACTTAGCGCTTGGACAGAGTTTAAGTGTCTCATCACCTCTAAGGGAGCGATAACTCGCTATACTATACTGTGTTCTGTTAACATGTTTTGCCATATTTTTTGGGGAATTATGTTTTGCAACATGTTCTGGGAATACAGTGAAAACTTTATTGAGTTTTGAACATGAAAAGTGCTTGTGACTAGCGGGTGGGTGTGCACCACAGCACCATCTCTTGTCCTTTTCACTGCTCTGCTTCCCCTGGCCCAACCGGGCTCTATTTTCCACACAGAACATCTGGGAACTTCGTAACTCATCCCTTGTCGAATGGCTGGACCGCCTGAGCTGTTGCAGGCAGATAGTTCTTCCTTGGCCAGGCAGTTCTCTGTTCTGGGACTCTGCTGTGACCTGCTTGGAGGGGGTGCAGTCTGTGCCTTTCTAGCTGCAGAGCTGCAAAGCCTCATCATCCCTCTTCTTTTCCTCGCATCTCTTTTGCATCAGTGTCAGAGCCGAGCCAAAAATGCCCTCTGCGACCACCGGTGCATCCAGGATGGCTTATTTTTCCCTGTCAGAGAGATTCACCAAGTTAAGCCAATGTCCTCTCTCTTGAATGACCATTGTGGCCATGGCCTTGAACCGCGCATCTCTGAAGATGCAGAGAAAGATCCGTAGCAACACAGATCTCTTCCCAGTGCATCTGACCTGGCATGGTCGATGCTTCGTCCTGCAATTCCGCTTGGTACATGGTCAGCATAAAGGGTCGCGTTCAGAGGCCTGACAGAGAGAGCAACTGCTTTCTAAGCACGTTCCGTCATGCTAGACTGGAAACGGTCCACTTTGGATGGCAACGTCGGATTTGCAGCCGCCGTGTGCTTTGGGTGCAAGTGCGCAGCAACTAATGGCTCCATGGGGGGCATTCGGAGAAGTCCTACCTTCTCCAGTCCCTCCACATCGAAAGTGGATCCTCCCTGCATGGGCATCTTGCTGGTAAACGGTCTGTCCTTCCAGGTCACTGCAACCTCCTCCAGGAGCTCTGGAAACACAGGAAGGAGCTGCCGTGCTGCCCGTTTCGCTCTCGGCAGCCTCTTACCCTCGTAGCAAGACTTTACAGTCTCTGCTACCACGGTCAGCCACGGAATGTTTAGTTTCTCTGCAGCGCATTTGCACAGATCTTGTAGATCAACACTGAGAAGCGAGGAT
Organism: Sinocyclocheilus anshuiensis; assembly: GCF_001515605.1. Classification (NCBI taxonomy): domain Eukaryota; kingdom Metazoa; phylum Chordata; class Actinopteri; order Cypriniformes; family Cyprinidae; genus Sinocyclocheilus; species Sinocyclocheilus anshuiensis. The sequence goes on from NW_015547697.1 coordinate 574,179, forward strand.
GGTGCCTCGTCCACATCTTCCGTGGATCCCGCCGGGGCGAGGGGTTGTGCCGGGTGCGCGGGGGGAGGAAAGGGGAGTCCTCGAAATCTTCCTCTTCTTCAGAGAGAAGAAAGTCTGATTGTCCCTCTTCCTCAAAATCAAGCAAGTCCTCTTCCTTGCCCGTGTTGAGCACACTGGGCAGAGGGACGCAAACGTCAAGCTGTTCACCCCAGGATAAAGCTGACATTGTGGGCAGCTCTACAGGGATGGGTACCTGCGGAGTGGCAGCTGGAACGGGGCTAGGTGACATGAGGAGATCGTGGCCTGACAGGCTAGCTTGGCGTGCTCGCCTGCGACGAAGGCTCTTCATAGTGAAGCGTGCGCAGTGTTCACAGGAACCTGGATTCTCGATCGCCAATTGAGCATGTTTCAGCCCAGGACATGCAGAGCAGACCTGGTGTGTGTCCTTGCATGAAATTTTGTTCCCGCATGAACAAAGCCGCACGGCATCTCCCTCACTAGCCGGGACAGTCTGCATTGCTGCAGCCATCGTAATATCGAACAATCCTTGCAATCGGCTGGAATGCAAATTGAAGGAGTCGAGAGAAAAACGGCATGGAGGCCAGTCGTTCGTCCAGGAGTTTGTTAAAGGTTTATCTAATTTGTAGGCTTCTGGTGTGAAGCGAGAAGAGGTTTTTGAATGTCGTAGTGACAGTGTCCCAGACACAACATCACAGCTGCCAGCCAGTTGGGGCTGGCATAATGTAATAGGGCTTCTGATGAATACGCAGAAGGGGCGTATCCCACAGTGAGACACCGAAACGTATCCTTGAAAGAGAACTTTTTGATAAAGCTTGTGGTTCTCGATGATAGAGGGCGATGTTGAGCCTCTTCCTGCTCTCGCATATGACACAGTAGATAGAATGTCACTAGTAAAAAACTTTTTAGTAAAAACAAAAAATCTATGTTTTGTTCATTCTAACCATTTTTCACTGTTCTGTATTTTGTTTTGTTTTTTATTTGTTTGTATGAAATAAAACTCATTTATTCACTCACATCATGTGTCTTTCGTGTAACACATACAGTAGTGGTCGGCAACAGGCAGCCCGCGGGCCAAAACTGGCCCGCCAGCAATAATATCTGGCCCGCGCCCACAGCCAGATTATTTTGATAGCGGCTGGGTCTGAAATAGATCTGTCATGACAGCAACAGTTACTCACAATCAGATTATGTAAGCAGAGCCGAGTGGGAGCGGAGCGGTGTGATTTTAACTGGAGCGAGGAGCAGATTTTTTAAAAGTCGGAGCGTCGTGTTTTCATTCGCTCCAAGAGCGCTCCACCACCGCTCCATCATGAGTACAATTCGTGCCAATATAACTGCATATTTAGCAAGAATTCACATGTTAAACATATTTAGCTAGCTTGATAGAGAAGGATCACTCAAATCAGAAAGAATGTGAAGGCTATGATGACGGCAATGGACATGAGCAGGACGTTATAGTTCTCATGGAATTTGTTTGTTCCTTCTAGATACTGAATACTTTCAGCTGAAAGCATGATTTAAACAAGTAGGCTACTACAACACTTATTCATATGCAATCGCTCTCAATAATGCATTCAAACAAATGTAATCTTACAGTGCTACTTCATCTGTATCCGATTTCGAATGAGCAGAAATCTGTAAGAAATGCATCGATCCGTAGGTAAAATAACTGACGAAAATGTACTGTTATTTTCATCACAAACTAAATTTGAACTGCAAAAAGCAGCGATTATACCTTTTAATGCTGACAACCATGTAATTAGCTTGTCATGTGGTAGGAAAAACGTTTGCACACTAGTGTTCCAATAAACCTCTTTAAAACTCTCCTGTTATTTTATTTTTTAATATAGGTTGTGAACAGAACTGTGATATTTCAAACATACTGAAATATCACAGTTATCACGGAGTGAAGGCGGAGCGGTGTTTCTGAGATCAGTGAGTGCGGAGTGGAGTGATTATTAAATGCTCGGAGCGCGGAGGGGAAATTGTTGCTGCTCTACTCCGCTCACATACTCTGCCGGACACAGCCACACAAATGTGGCTTTTTGTTAATGACTATCTTACTACAGGATTTAACACAGAGTAACAGCTCACTACCAGTTACAAAAGATACTGTAACAGTCTGTCACAGGCAATTGTAGTTGTATTTTTCATCAATTAATTTCTTAAATGATCCTTTGACTATGTTCTGGCACGCCATCTAGTGGCAATTTTTT
>NW_015547697.1:577126-596009 GCF_001515605.1 Sinocyclocheilus anshuiensis
AGCGTCGTGGTTTTCATTCGCTCCAAGAGCGCTCCACCACCGCTCCATCATGAGTACAATTCGTGCCAATATAACTGCATATTTAGCAAGAATTCACATGTTAAACATATTTAGCTAGCTTGATAGAGAAGGATCACTCAAATCAGAAAGAATGTGAAGGCTATGATGACGGCAATGGACATGAGCAGGACGTTATAGTTCTCATGGAATTTGTTTGTTCCTTCTAGATACTGAATACTTTCAGCTGAAAGCATGATTTAAACAAGTAGGCTACTACAACACTTATTCATATGCAATCGCTCTCAATAATGCATTCAAACAAATGTAATCTTACAGTGCTACTTCATCTGTATCCGATTTCGAATGAGCAGAAATCTGTAAGAAATGCATCGATCCGTAGGTAAAATAACTGACGAAAATGTACTGTTATTTTCATCACAAACTAAATTTGAACTGCAAAAAGCAGCGATTATACCTTTTAATGCTGACAACCATGTAATTAGCTTGTCATGTGGTAGGAAAAACGTTTGCACACTAGTGTTCCAATAAACCTCTTTAAAACTCTCCTGTTATTTTATTTTTTAATATAGGTTGTGAACAGAACTGTGATATTTCAAACATACTGAAATATCACAGTTATCACGGAGTGAAGGCGGAGCGGTGTTTCTGAGATCAGTGAGTGCGGAGTGGAGTGATTATTAAATGCTCGGAGCGCGGAGGGGAAATTGTTGCTGCTCTACTCCGCTCACATACTCTGCCGGACACAGCCACACAAATGTGGCTTTTTGTTAATGACTATCTTACTACAGGATTTAACACAGAGTAACAGCTCACTACCAGTTACAAAAGATACTGTAACAGTCTGTCACAGGCAATTGTAGTTGTATTTTTCATCAATTAATTTCTTAAATGATCCTTTGACTATGTTCTGGCACGCCATCTAGTGGCAATTTTTTTTTTTTTTTGGTCAGATGCCTAACTTAGTTGCTGCTTGAAAGTTTGTGAACCCTTTAGAATTTTCTATATTTCTGCATAGATATGACCCAAAACAAACTTTTGCACAAGTGCTGAAAGTAGGCAAAGAGAACCCAATCAAACAAATGGGACAAAAATATTTTCTTTGTCATTTATTTATTCAGGATAATTATCCAATATTACATATCTGTAAATGGCAAAAGTATGTGAATCGCTAGGATTATTTTACGATGGCCAGCTGGAGCACCCATGAGCTCTGCTAGAGGGCACTCCATCTCTTACCGTTACCATTCACCCCAGATTCCATTTCCTAGGTTCCCTCTGCCCAGGAATTCATTATCAGTTGACACCTGTTTCATATCAGGAGGACTATTTAAGATGCAACCACACACTCATGTTGTTGAGTATTGTGTGGCTATTGTTAGCCTGTAATGTTTTCTAGCTTCTGTGTTTCCTGCCCGTGTTTCCTTGCCTTGCCTTGCCTTGCCTTCATGTTTTTTTTATCTTGGACTGTTTACCTGATTTTTATGATTGTTTTGCTGCCTATCCTGACATTTGCCTGTTTACGGATTACTCTTTTTTCTTTGCCTGGATATTACTATTACCGTTTGCTGATACTGGACCCTGCCAGACCAGTCATGGACCCAGCAATAAGATTCGCCCATCTTTCTCAAGGTAATCGGCCCCTTGAGGATCACATCCAGAACTTTCTAAATGTTGCTTATCACTCTGACTTCCTGGATTTGCACTCATAGATTTCTTTTGTCATGGACTAAATGAACCATTAAGAACTGAAATAATTTGCCATGGTCCTCGAGGCTAGCTATGTCAGTTTTCAGATTATGCCCTGCTGTTATGTGCACCATGGGAGAAGCAGAGGACTGTAAAACCCCAAATAGTTTTTGGAGGGTCCAACATCGGCAAGCTCCAGTGGCCATGGAGCTTGGCCCATCAGGGCTACCACCATGTCCAGCTATTAGGATAGCAACTCCTGTGTTTTCTGCACTGTCCTGTCCTGTGACCCCCTCACCCGAATCTCTTCTCAAGATGGCTGCCAGCCCAGAGACTTTCCACAAAATGGCTGCCATTCCAGAGTATCATCCTGTCATGGCTGCCGTTCCAGAGTCTCATCCTGTCTTGGCTGCAATTCTAGAGCCTCGTCCCGTCATGTCGACCATGCCTAGAACCCCGAAGTCAGTCCCAAGGCGTTCGAGACTGGCATCCAGCATGGAGGACCCACGGCTGGTGTCGGTGCGAGCTGCTGGCATTCCGGTTGACCTCAGCACTCTCAAGCACCACGGCCACAACGCACTCAAGCCTGCCGGCCACTAAGCTCTCGAGCTCACTGGTCTCAGCAGTCACAGGCCCCAAACCTCGATGTGCCATCTGTCTCGGAGGTAGACAGTGTGTTCTCTGTTTTGCTTGTGATGGCTACGGCCATTCTATGTGTTTGGGCCGCACACACCACCGCAGTTCCCCCAGAGGTGGCAGGTTCTGTTGCAGAACCTCCTGAGGCGGTGGCATCTGCTCCGATCCCCGAATCCATTCCTGAGCCTGCTCCATTCCTTGAATCTGCTCCAGAGTCCACTCTAGTCCTTGAATTTGCACCAGAGCCTGCTCTAGTCCTTGCCTTTGCTCCAGAACCTGCTCTAGTCCCTGAGTCTACTCCAGAGTCCACTCTAGTCCTTGAATCTGCTCCAGAGCCCGCTCTAGTCCATTAGTCTAATCCCGAGTCTGCTGCAGTCCCTGAGCCCTAACCAGAACCCGCTCCAGTCCCTGAGTCCACTCCAGAGCTCGTTCCAGTCCCTGAGTCCACTCCAGAGCCGCTCCAATCCCTGAGTCTGCTCCAGAGCCCGCTCCAGTCCCTGAGTCCACTCCCAAGCCTGCTTCAGTCCCCGAGTGCGCTCCAGCTCTCCCAGAGTTGGCAACTTCCATTACAGAACCTGCCATGGCAGTGACGTCCACTTCAGCTCCTCCCGAGAAAGCAGCGGCACTCTTCCCCGAGCTCTCTGTGTTCCCTGTCAGTTCTGTTCTGACCACGGACACTATCTTTGAACGCTCCCTGTTTCCTGATGCTCTGTTATGGCCGTAAGTGCCGTTTCTGAACTTTCTGTGTCTATTAAAGCTCCTGTTACTACTGCTTCTCCAGAGGTGGCAGCGTTCGCTGCAGAATCTCCAGAGGTGACAACTTCCACATGGACCTGGCCCTCCATCCCTCCCCCTGTTCCGCCTCTGCTCCAACTCCCTACTGAACTCAAGTCTGTTCCTGTTGAGGCGCGTCCTGAAGCTGCTTCTTAGGTGGGGGGGCTCTGTTACGATCGCCAGCTGGAGTGCCCATTAGCTCTGCTAGAGGGCACACCATCCCTTACCGTTACCACTTACCCCGGACTCCATTTCCCAGGTTCCCTCTGCCCAGGAACTCATTATCAGTTGACACCTGTTTCATATCAGGAGGACTATTTAAGATGCACACACACACACACACACACACACACACACACACATTGCTGGGTATTGTATGGCTATTGAGGGAGGAGTTAGCCTGTAACGTTTTCTGGTTTCTGTGTTTCCTGCCCGTGTTTTCTTGCCTTGCCTTCGTGTGGTTTTTTTAACTTGGGCTGTTTACCTGGTTTTCACAATTGTTTTGCTGCCTGTCCTGACACTTGCCTGTTTATGGATTGTCTTTGCCTGGATATTACTGTTTGCTGATACTGGACCCTGCCTGTCTGACCACGTTTACCAATAAAGCCTGCATTTGGATCCATAATTACGTTGTCACGCTCGACATCTTTTAACGTTACAGATTAGCTGTTAATTTGAAGGTGAAATTAGAGTTCATCTGTCCAGAGGTGTTTTCACTGAGGTGACTATCAGGTGTCAGGTCATGCCCAGTTTTATTTAAAGAACAGGGATCTATCATGTTTGTGGAAGTGAATCATGGCAGAGTTGCTGTTGCTCATCAGACTAGAAAATGTTACAAAGCCATCTCTCTTTTTGGCATTTTGCCTTTATTTGATAGGACAGTGGTTATACAGGAAACATAGTTGGAGTGAGAGAGATGGGTACGGGATCGGGAAAGGTCCGCGAGCCGGGACTTGAACACGGGACACCAAGCGCAATGTGTTGACGCGTTGCCCACAAGGCTATCGGTGCCGACGACAAAGACATCTCTAAAGAGTTTGGACTCCACAAATCCACAGTCAGACAGACTGTGTAAGTTCAGCAAATTCAAGACCACTGAAACCCTTCCCAGGAGTGATTGACCAACAAAGATCACTCTAAAAGCAAGACGTGCAATAGTCCGCAAGGTTTCAAAGGAAACCAGGGTGACTTCTAAACAGCTAAAGGCCTTTCTCACATTGGCCATTGTTAATGTTTATCAGTCCATCATGAGGAGAACACAACCATGGTGTGCATGGCATGAGTTGCAAGGAGAAAGAACAGAAAGAGCATTGCTGCCCATCTGCAGTTTGCTAAATATCATGTGGACAAGCCAGAGGCTATTGGAGAAAGTTTTAATGGAAGGATGAGACCAAAATAGAACTTTTTGTTTTAAATGAGAAGTGTTATATTTGGAGAAAGGAAAACACTGCATTCCAGCATAAGAATCCTATCCCATCTTTAAAACATGGTGGTGAGAGTATCATGGTTTGGGCCTGTTTTGCTGCATCTGGTCCAGGACGGCTTGCCATCATTGATGGAACAATGAATTCTGAATTATACCATCAAATTCTAAAGGAAAATGTCAGGACATCTGTTTGAGAAATGAGTCTCAAGAGAAAGTGGATCATGTAGCAAGACATTGAACCAAGCACACAAGTCGTCCTACTAAAGAATGGTTAAAGAAGAACAAATCTGATGTTTTGGAATGGCCTAGTCAAAGTCCAGACCTTAATCCAATTGAAATGTTGTGGAAGGAGCTGAAGCAAGCAGTTCATAGGAGGAAACCCACCAACATCACAGAGTTGAAGTAGTACTGTACTGAGGACTGGGCTACAATTGCTACAAGCTGTTGTGCAGGACTGATCAGCAGTTACAATAAACTTTACATGCAGTTATTGTTGCAAAATGGGGTCACACCAGATACTTAAAAGCAAAGTTTCACATACTTTTGTCACTCACAGATATTTAACAATAGATATTTTTTTAATAAATGACAAAGTGTATATTTTGTCTCATTTGTTTGACTGGGTTCTCTTTGTTTACTTTCAGGACTTCTGATTATGTTTTGGATCATATTTATACAGAAATATAGAACATTTTGAGGGGTTCACAAACTTTCAAGCAGCACTGAATCTGTTGATTAATCTTTCCATACGTATGTATTACAAATGTTTAAAGCACAACAAATCAGATTTGGATGGTCTCATATCTTACCTAATACTCAGCCAAGAGCAAGGACAACTTCTTGTTACAAGCAGGCACTGTAATGTGTAAATTTATGCCTATTTGCTTATAACTCACAAACCACAAAGACCAGAATTAAGTCATTGAATTCAGTCAAATGATATATTGTTTATTCTTTTATATTTTATACTGTAAATGTGTCTGTTTATGTTTATTTTTTGTTTTAGGCCCTTACATTGAAAGTGCTTTTCTGAGGATAACTGCCAAATCTATTCAATTCTGGTGGCCATAATTAAACCTACAACCATTTTATCAAAGAAGTTCCAATTTGGCATGCTTTAACCTGGTACAAGTGCTAAGTTTTCCCACAAGCTTTTATTTTATTTCTCTTCACTTCCTTCTCTTGCCTGCACATGCAATGTTAGGGCTTTCCCTAGAATCTAGCTGATTCATCAAAAGTGATGATAAACGTTTTTAAAGTGTATGAAGCACCTTCTAAACCTGTTCATTCATCATTAATGGCTAGGGTTTGCTCTAATAATAAGACATAAACAAACAGGGAAATTCAAAATTTTGTAACCTTACATTTCTCCACACCATAGAGGAAGAACATCTGAGATAAACAGAAAAACCACTCCCTCTGCGATCATATATAATCCGGCCCTGCTGAGGTCTGATTTAGTGAAAAGGTTCATCAGACTCAGTGATTTGCTCTTTCACAGCAGTTCTACATCAACATCATGGGTAAGTCATACAATATCAGGTGCTGACTGTTATTATACAATATTGGCTCAATAATGAGGAGCAATTTGTGATAGTGTAAAACTGCTTGAATATTCTGTATAAATAATTATTTATTGACTTGAAAGGGCTTGATATTTTCCATGTTGATTTTAGCATACATTTATGGAGACATCATGAAAATAGACACCACCGGTGCATCAGAGGCGACAGCAAAACAAGACAAATTAACCATAAAGGGTGAGAATGCATGACTGCATACAAATCACTTATGGCACTTTTGTTTCATTTGCCAATATATGCAATGAGCGTCATGTTACAACATGTTTAAAAATGATTTAAATATGTCATAGGGGTTGAAGCCTCTAAAAAACTGGCTGAGCACGATCTGGCCCGGGTGGAGAAATACAAGAGTATGATCACTAAAGTTGGCAAAGCAAAGAAGATGGATCCGGCTGTGATTGCTGCCATTATATCTAGAGAGTCCAGAGCTGGAGCCGTCCTGAAGAATGGATGGGAACCCAAAGGCATTGGCTTTGGCCTTATGCAGGTTCATTACAACTATAAATCTACTCTATTTAAAATTTAATTAGACCTAAGATGAGGCTTATACATGTATGAGTGTGCACATGAAATAAGGTTTAAGGTGTTTAAGTTGTCACAATAATCATCCATGCAAAGTGTTACTAAATATTTCTGCTGTTTCAAAGCTTCATTTTTTTTCCAGGTTGACAAAGGCTCCCACACTCCGGTTGGTGCATGGGACAGTGAGCAGCATGTCACACAAGCTACAGAGATACTCATTGGCTTCATTAAAGAAATTAAAGTAAATTTTCCCAAGTGGACACAAGAGCAATGCTTTAAAGGTAGTACACAAACCATAAATGTGTCTTGTTTCAGAAACTACGCACATTAGATTCATCAGCGAGAACTGCAAGAATGCTGATTTGAAAGATGAATTTAGAATGAATGAATTAATTAATCAATCTTAAATTGTCTTTAAAAAGTTCAATGTAAATAGAATGATATCAGTCTGATTTAGGTTTTCGTGTCTGTTTCAGGGGGAATAGCAGCCTATAATAAAGGTGTGAGTAGAGTCACTTCGTATGAGAATATCGATGCCAAACCCACCACAGGACTAGACTACTCCAATGATGTTGTTGCCAGAGCCCAATGGTTCAGAAGCAAGGGTTACTGAAGAACAGCCGTTGCTGAGCTGTTAAACTCTTGTGAGATATATACAATGTATCAACTTCACTGAATTACTCCTCATTATTGAAGTTACTGTATTTGTGTCACTTAAACATAGCTTCTGAGTAATACAATCCCTTTTAACATCTTTGTTTTCTGTATTCAGTAAGTAATCCAATAACTAAGAGCTAAATTACATGTCACTGCATACGATAAGATGAAAGAAACTTTTTTTTCCCCACTCAAATTGTCCGTCTTATCAACAGTCTTGCCATATTCACATTAAAATGATCTCATATTCTACATTGTTCCTGGTTTTCAGTCACATGACTTGCACGGAAGCCTGCAGAGAACTGACGGCCTGCCAATTTTCCATCTATTTCATGTCATAAACATTTAGATAACCTCTCAAATGAATATGCGTGAATAAAATTCAAGTTTTGGGCACTGGCGATCCATATAAAGCACCCACCACTGTATTCCAAGCACTAAAACCAGCGAGACATTCTAAAACACTTAACATGAGAAAACACATAATAACATAGTAAGACAGTGAAATTAAAAGATCAAATTCAGTGTACACCTAGTTGATGATGCATACCATATACAGGCAAGCAGATGAGGTCAGAATATGAACACAATGCGTTGTTTATAATAGTATTCTATGGGAAAATGCTTAATGTGAAACTATGTGCATTGCATTCATATTTTGGTTTTATTTGTTTGCCTGTAAATTACACTTGTTTCTACAGACACACCCAAGAGCAGAACAGCTCTAGTGTTTTCAGCAGCACTGATTACAACACGGTTACAGCTGTAGAGATGCAAGCTTTGTTTCCAAATGTGCAAAGGTGAAACTTTTAGATGCTTCTTCTAATGCAATGTCTTGTTCCCTTGGTTATATCTGTAATTGCCGTTTTTAAATGCAATTACTGATATCAAAAATTAGATTTTGTTTTAAGAAGGCCATTGCTGATTACAAAAATCATTACTTTTAAAAGTGAAGACTGAAGTTTTGATATCCTTACAGTACTTCTTATCCTGTGTGATTAAATGTGACATAGCTTGCCATATCCACAAGGCTCTCTACAGGCCGTGAATGCAGCAGCAAGCAATATTATGTTCCTGCAATCCCAGAGGCTCCAGTTTCAGAACTGCAGATCTAGGACCCTATTTTTTCTATTTTCAGAAATTAATTCTATTCCAACAGAGGAGACCTGATCTAAACAACAAACAGATGTAAAGATCCATAGAAACTATTCGTTTTTTTTTTGTTTTTTTTATCTTTCCTTATTTTTAATGTAAGAGCTGGCGTGAACTTGAATGTTTGGGGTAATGTCAGCAATCTCCATTTAAAGAGCATAGATAGAAAAGCATTTTTACATATGGTTACCATTTTTAAATGTTCTTTTTATTATTTTTTTAGCCTATTTGTTGTTGCTTGTGTTATAGTCACATCTTTAATATATTGTAGAGTTCATTTTTTTTTATCAATATTCTGATTTGAAACTGTATATATGAACTGTATTCAAATTGAAATATTATAGCTGGCCATTACAGTTTACAAAAGTAAAAAAGAAAAGGAAAGAAAAAATTACTCTAAATTACTCATTTTACAAAAAGTGGCCCCCTTTATCTGAGTTCACTCTGAATATATTGAAATAAATTAGGTTAAATATTTCATGAGGGTTACTAACGGGTACAGCAGGCTATGTTTTGGGTAAGGAGATGGTTAGGACAATAATTAAGTGTATGCAATTAAAAATACATAATTCCTTTAAAATATGAATACACATAATTGAATAGCAAGTGCTATAAAATAGTATGAGCGGCTAATACATACATTCAAAAAATAAATAAATCAAATAAAAAAAAAACTATAGGGTCCTAGAAATGCGTACTTAAACTGCACCCTAAGACTTCTTGATAAAGCTTGCTGTTCTCTATGAAAATTTTCACTTGTTGAAGTATGATATCCCTATATCTCGGACTTTTTTTTTCTTTCATTTATTCACTCACATCATGTGTCTTTCATGTAACTCATGAAAAGTCTTTCTGGAGTTCCCCATGCGCTCCAATAAACAGCCTCCTAATATGGGTGGTCCATCTCGTTTCCGATCGGCCCACCCCTGTCCACCGTGAAAGTCCCGCTGCTCCTGAATGACCAGTAAACTACATGACCGAGTGCAGATCTACGTACGATGTAAGTAAGAGATTAATTTCCTACTTTCATTGATTAGGCCTATAAGGGGAGTTTTTTGAGAATGCTTGAACTCGCGCTAGACTGTCATAATGTTCTTCTTTGCTCGCTTTCTGTAGCCTCTACTATAATTTATTCGCTGTTTGAATAACCGTGGAAAGGAAAGCGTTATAGTTAGCTAGTAAATTACAATGTTTCATTAAATTGTGGTCATGTTAAATAAAAATTCAGTCGTATTAAAATAGTTTTATGACATGACACCCATTTCTGGTACTTGCCTAAAATAACGGGTTTGTGGTGTGCGTTGTATTTAACAATATGGCTACTTTTAGCCCTTATAGGGCCTTTGTTTTCCACTCTCCGCCTGTCCCTGAATAATTAAACTAAATCAATCTATTACGGATGTCACGAATAAAGTTAAAGTGAAAATCTAATGAAAAGTGTAGATTAAACTACATCTATTAGGCTACGGCTGTCTCGAATGAAGTGAAAGTGAAAATTAAATGAAAAGTGTGGACTAATTGTATTACAGCAGTGTCGAATGAAGTGAAAGTGAAAATAAATGAAAACTGGTGATTAAACTAAACCTATTACGGCTGTGTTGCGCATTATAACCAGTCACATGTGATCCCGTTGAGCTTATGAATGCAGTAGCCGATCAGAGGCGTTTAGATGAGTCATCGCTGACTGAATTCTGAGCTCTTGCAGAGAACTATATCTTTGGCTCTTGTGAATGATCTCATCAAAGAAAGTGCAGATGTACGAACGATGTAAGTAAGATTCATTTCACAGTGTAGACAGCTTCACTGATTATAACAGATTACACTAACATTAGGCTACTTTTAGCCTTTTTAGTTGGCTCACCCTCCGCCTATGCATATAGACTAGAATTAAATAATTCATAAAACTATTTATTTGAAAATATTGTATTTATAATTTCAGTATTAATACAATTGCAGACAGTATAAACGTATATTACAAAATGTTTGTAATGTATTTGCCTCATATAAATTATTAAAAAAAAAATGCATGTTTCAAATAAAATATATAGAGGGGAAACATACAGTAGTCTACTTCTTTTCAGAGATTCAAATACTGTCGATTTTTATCCAATTTTGGCTATTGGGGCCCATAACTAAAAGTCCAAGAAAAGTTTAAATTCGGCATGCATTTACACTGGTACAAGTGCTAAGATTTCCCTTTTTTTAACATTCATCAAAAGTGGTTATTTATTTCTCCACACTATAGTTGGAAGAACATCTGGAAAAAAGAGAAACCACTGCAATCACTGTATAATCACGTCCTGATTTAGTGGCAAGGCTCATCAAGTTCAGAATTGCTCTTTCACGGCAGTTCTAAGTCAACATCATGGGTAAGTTATATATTAAGTTATATAACGTAATACATCAGGTGCTGACTGTTTTTATATGATATTGTCTGAATAATGAGGAGGAATTTGTGATAGTGTAACGCTGTATAAATATTCTGTATAAAATAATTTACTATCTTGATATTTTCCATGTTTTTTCTAGCATGCATTTATGGAAACATCATGAAAATAGACACCACCGGTGCATCACAGGCAACAGCTAATCAAGACAGATTAAACGTAAATGGTGAGAATGCATGACTGCATTCAAATTATATCAATATATAGCAGTATGTAATATAATTATAACAATGATTTAATTTTCAAAAGGTGTTGAAGCCTCCAAAAAACTGGCTGAGACTGATCTGGCCCGGATGGAGAACTACAAAAGTATGATCACCAAAGTTGGCAAAGCAAAGCAGATGGACCCGGCTGTGATTGCTGCCATCATATCTAGAGAGTCCAGAGCCGGAGCCGCTCTGGAGGGTGGATGGGGTGATCATGGCAATGCCTTTGGCCTCATGCAGGTTGGTTAGAGGAACAGATCTACTCTATTTCAAAATATAATTTAAAAAATAAATAAAATTTCAGGTATTGAAAATAATCCGTTCTGCTCTTGTCTGCTAATAAGCAGAAACTGTAACGGAAAGCACCTGCCCTCAGTACAATTCAATGCTGGTTGGACCAATCGGACGCTATACTACAGGACTGTTTTGATCAATTCAATTCAAGTTTATTTGTGTAGCGCTTTTCACGATACAAATCGTTGCAAAACAGCTTTACAGAAAATTAAGTTTCTACAATATATGTAGTAGTAGCTTGTCAGTGGTGACTATGTCAAATTGATGCACATATGGCAGATATCAAACAGACGATGAACACTATTAACAGCAATGATTATATGTTGCAATCAAACTTGTAGCAAAATTTGGTAGTTTATGTTGTTTCAGGGTTGGCATCATTTGAAGTCCTCTGAGGGGTTGGCATCATCTCTTCTCAGGTGTTCGGTAATCTCAGGTCTTTGTAAGGGCTGGATCCGGACTGAAGCTTGTCTAATTCCTAGTTACCACGGGATGTCAATTATTTGTTGTTAGTATCTGTATCCCTTCTAGCTACAACCGCGAATATAACACATAATTACTGTATTTGCATTACTGTAAGGGTAGGTTTAGGGTTGTGGTAGGTGTAGACGTTAATAAACCATTAACCGTGTTAAAGAATTGTAGAATTGTGCTATAATAATCTCTACAAATACAATTAAATATATACACTCTAAACACTTCAAAAGAAGTGTGAAAGATGTTTTCAGTTTTGGAGGGATGATCATTTTAAAATAATACCCTATTTATTGCATCAAAATTTGTTAAAACTTTATTATACTTAGGGGTGGATAATTGTATCAGCTGTTTATTGTTCATGCAACAATACATATTACTGTTACAGTTTGTATTAATAACCATTGTTATATAGATGTTAAGTTTGTTTAGTGCAGGGGTGCCCAACCCTGCTTCTGGCGCCTCCGTGTGGGCACATGATGATGACGCAGAAGTGCACTTCAAGAAACAGTTGTTTGGTCCCCTACACCCTTCAACCCTTCGAAGCTCTCACTCCGGAGGGTAAACCCTTTGAAGGGATTAGGGCATAGGGATGGAAAGCAGGGAGAATGTCAGGACACCAGGCAGCGTCTGATGATGACATAGAGGCGTACTCAGATACTGTAACATGTTTGATCAGGAAGTGTGTAGAAGACGTAGTGCCTACAAAAACAATCAACATCTACCCCAACCAAAAACTATGGATTAATAATGATGTTCGAGCAGCCTTGTCAGCGCAGACATCTGCTTTTAAATCCGGCAAAAGGTTTACGATCGCAAACAAGCCAGTTACGATATTAGGAAATCCATCAAAGCCGCCAAATGACAAAATAAAAACAAAGTTGAAGAACAATTCAACACCAACAATGCAAGAAGCATGTGGCAGGGCATCAATAACATCACAGATTTTAAAGGGAATAAACCAGCTTCTGTGAACATTGCCGCCTCTCTTACCGGATGAGCTTAATAATTTTTATGCTCGTTTTGAGGCTCACAACACCGCCCACACAGAGAGCGCTCCCGTGGCTGTTGCAGAAGAGGCGAGTGCATTCTCCTTCTGTCGCGTATGTAACCCGGTCCTTCTGACGGGCAAATATCCGCAAGGCTGCTGGTCCTGATGGCATCCCAGGCCGTGTGCTCCGAGCATGCGCATTCCAACTAGCCGGGGTTTTCACAGACATTTTCAACCTCTCCCTCTCTCTGTCTGTGGTTCCCTCATGCTTCAAAAAATCCACCATTGTGCCCATACCAAAGAAAAATAAAATCACATGCTTGAATGACTGGAGGCCCGTTGCTCTGACACCTATCTTAGCAAGTGTTTTGAGAGACTCATCAGAGACTACATCTGCTCTGTGCTGCCTGCTTCACTGGATCCGCTACAATTTGCATATCGTAGCAACCGTTCCACAGGCGATGCTATTGCTTTCACCCTACACACTGCTCTCTCCCACCTGGAAAATAAGAACACCTATGTGAGAATGAGAATAGCATAGTGCCTGCCACACTTGTTGTGAAGCTCCAGACTCTGGGACTAAACAGATCTCTGTGCAGCTGGATCCAGGACTTCCTGACAGGCAGAAGTCAGGTGGTCAGAATGGGCAACAATACTTCATCCTCGCTGACCCTCAACACTGGTGCTCCTCAGGGCTGCGTCCTCAGCCCACTCCTGTACTCCCTGTACACACATGACTGTGCAGCCACACACAGCTCCAACGTAATCGTCAAATTCGCTGACGACACAACGGTGATAGGCCTGATCACTGACAACAATGAGACGGCCTACAGAGGTGAGCACCCTGACTAAATGGTGTCAGGAGAACCATCTATCACTCAACATCGACAAGACCAAGGAGCTGGTGGTGGATTTCAGGAGACAGAGCAGAGAACACACACCCATCACCATCGACAAGACACCTGTGGAGCGGGTAAACAGCTTTAAGTTCCTCGGCGTTCACATCAGTGAGGATCTCACATGGTCTACACACACTAATGCAGTGCTGAAGAAGGCACATCAACGCCTTTTCTTCCTGAGAAGGCTGAGGAAGTTTGGCATGAGCCCCAGCATCCTCAGAACATTCTACACCTGCACTGTGGAGAGCATCCTGACTGGCTGCATCACTGCCTGGTTTGGAAACAGCACCGCTGGCAACCGCAAGGCTCTGCAAAGGGTTGTGCAAACTGCCAGCCACATTGTTGGAGGTGAGCTTCCCTCCCTCCAGGACATCTACACCAGGCGATGTATAAGGAAAGCCCAGGGGATCATCAGTGATTCCAGCCACTCATCCCACATACTGCTCTCTCTGCTGCCCTCAGGAAGACGTCTCCGCAGCATCCGATCCCACACTAGCCAACTGAGGGAGAGCTTTTCCCCTCAGGCTATCAGGCTAATGAACAGTCAGAACTAATACACGCTACAGCATACTCCCACTATACGGTACACCACACACTGCACTTTATGCACTTTAAAGTTCAATACTGGACTATACGTACACACTGCACTTAATGCAATAATCTATCTGCTACCACTGCTACCACTGCAATGCACATCCATGACATTTTGCGTATCCAGTTTACATATAATCTGCTGCACCTTCGCATTATTGTGTGTATATATGTGTACATAATTTAGAATTTGTACATACTGTGTATAATGTGTATTGTTAACTGTAAGTATGTCTAATAGTACACTGTGTGTACTGAGTATATGTATGTGTATATTGCACATTGTCATCTGTATACGTCTGTAATGGTACTCTCTATATGTAAATAGTTTCTACACTGTGGTGATGTGACAATAAAAGTGATTTGATTTCATTTAAATTCAAGCTGACTCCTAATTAGAAATTGTCACAGATGTATCATGCAAAACAAGGAGAAGTTGCAAAGTATGCAAAAATAAGTATGGTACATTAAACATTTCTAATTATTCTCTTCTTTGATGGTGTTTCTTTTAGGTCGATAGACGCTACCACACTCCAGTTGGTGCATGGGACAGTGAGCAGCATATCGCACAAGCTACAGAGATACTCATTAGCTTCATTAAAGAAATTAAAGCAAGATTTCCCATGTGGTCCCAAGAGCAATGCTTTAAAGGTAGGTTTACAATAACATTTAAAATAAATAAATAAACATAAATAGTATAAAACTTTAAAAAAGAGATAAATAAAGGCAAATAGAAGTTTATCACTTCATTTTCATGTCTCAGTTGTATTATAATGTCTGTTTCAGGGGGAATATCAGCCTACAACGCAGGTGTGAGTACCGTCAGTTCATATGAGAATATCGATGCCAGAACCACAGGACAAGACTACTCCAATGATGTTGTTGCCAGAGCCCAGTATTTCAAAAGCAAGGGTTACTAAAGAACAGCAGTTATGACGCTGTAAAACCCTTAAATTAGTATAATGAGTACAACAACTCAAGATTATAAGTCTTCATTTTTAATATTAGACCTTTTGTAGTGATATTCTTAGTTAAATATAGATATTAGATTGCTAATATAATCTTTCCAAACCATTTAAGAGTTTGCGTTTTCAAAATATGACCATATTAATGATACTACAGAGCTGCAGTGAATTTCCTGTAATGATAGTAATCACACACCCATCACCATCGACAAGACACCTGTGGAGCGGGTTAACAGCTTTAAGTTCCTCTGCGTTCACATCAGTGAGGATCTCACATGGTCCGCTCACACAGATGCAATGCTGAAGAAGACACATCAACACCTCTTCTTCCTGAGACGGCTGAGGAAGTTTGGAATGAGCCCCAGCATCCTCAGAACATTCTACACCTGCACTGTGGAGAGCATCCTGACTGGCTGCATCACTGCCTGGTTTGGAAACAGCACTGCTGGCAACCGCAAAGCTCTGCAAAGGGTTGTGCAAACTGCCAGCCACATTGTTGGAGGTGAGCTTCCCTCCCTCCAGGACATCTACACCAGGCGATGTATAAGGAAAGCCCAGGGGATCATCAGTGATTCCAGCCACTCATCCCACATACTGCTCTCTCTGCTGCCCTCAGGAAGACGTCTCCGCAGCATCCGATCCCACACTAGCCGACCGAGGAATAGCTTTTTCCCTCAGGCTATCAGACTAATGAACAATCAGAAGGACATCTACACCAGGCGATGTATAAGGAAAGCCCAGGGGATCATCAGTGATTCCAGCCACTCATCCCACATACTGCTCTCTCTGCTGCCCTCAGGAAGACGTCTCCGCAGCATCCGATCCCACACTAGCCAACTGAGGGAGAGCTTTTCCCCTCAGGCTATCAGGCTAATGAACAGTCAGAACTAATACACGCTACAGCATACTCCCACTATACGGTACACCACACACTGCACTTTAACTCCAACACAGTTCAATACTGGACTATACGTACACACTGCACTTAATGCAATAATCTATCTGCTACCACTGGTTACCATCCAATGCACACCTATGACTTTTTGCGTAGATACCATCCAATGCACATCCATGACATTTTGCGTATCCAGTTTACATATAATCTGCTGCACCTTCGCATTATTGTGTGTATATATGTGTACATAATTTAGAATTTGTACATACTGTGTATAATGTGTATTGTTAACTGTAAGTATGTCTAATAGTACACTGTGTGTACTGAGTATATGTATGTGTATATTGCACATTGTCATCTGTATACGTCTGTAATGGTACTCTCTATATGTAAATAGTTTCTACACTGTGGTGATGTGACAATAAAAGTGATTTGATTTCATTTAAATTCAAGCTGACTCCTAATTAGAAATTGTCACAGATGTATCATGCAAAACAAGGAGAAGTTGCAAAGTATGCAAAAATAAGTATGGTACATTAAACATTTCTAATTATTCTCTTCTTTGATGGTGTTTCTTTTAGGTCGATAGACGCTACCACACTCCAGTTGGTGCATGGGACAGTGAGCAGCATATCGCACAAGCTACAGAGATACTCATTAGCTTCATTAAAGAAATTAAAGCAAGATTTCCCATGTGGTCCCAAGAGCAATGCTTTAAAGGTAGGTTTACAATAACATTTAAAATAAATAAATAAACATAAATAGTATAAAACTTTAAAAAAGAGATAAATAAAGGCAAATAGAAGTTTATCACTTCATTTTCATGTCTCAGTTGTATTATAATGTCTGTTTCAGGGGGAATATCAGCCTACAACGCAGGTGTGAGTACCGTCAGTTCATATGAGAATATCGATGCCAGAACCACAGGACAAGACTACTCCAATGATGTTGTTGCCAGAGCCCAGTATTTCAAAAGCAAGGGTTACTAAAGAACAGCAGTTATGACGCTGTAAAACCCTTAAATTAGTATAATGAGTACAACAACTCAAGATTATAAGTCTTCATTTTTAATATTAGACCTTTTGTAGTGATATTCTTAGTTAAATATAGATATTAGATTGCTAATATAATCTTTCCAAACCATTTAAGAGTTTGCGTTTTCAAAATATGACCATATTAATGATACTACAGAGCTGCAGTGAATTTCCTGTAATGATAGTAATGAAGATCTTATTAAATAAAATTCATTTATTTACTCAAATCATGTGTGTATTATTTATCACAATGATCTTAGGAACAGTCCTTCCAAATTCACAATAAAATAACCTAATTTATTACCGGTACTCTTGAAAGTAGCCATGTGGATGCAAACACAACTTGAAACAACTTGTTGTTCTCCACGACAGAGGGCGATGTTGAGCCTAATCCTGCACTCACACATGACACTGTAGAACAATGTTTCTCTGAGAACACTGCATTTAGGGAACATTGGGGGGCGCAGGAAGCAATGTTGTGCTGCAACCTCTCTTTCGCAATGTGAGCACTTCCACCAGTGTCAGAATGGGTGGTGAACATGATCAGGAGCGCTTATACACTGCACGCAGACTGCCCCACTTGCCAGATCGAGACACACCCATATTGCAAGTAGAGATCCACTCCTCCACTCTAGGCATACTAGAAACTTCTAGGCAGGCGTGTTGAGGCAAGTTGGAGCTAAACTCTGGAGGACACCGGCCCTCCAGGACTGAGTTTAAGGACCTCTGTGCTAGACGTTTTGAAGTGTCAAAGAAAGAACAGCATGCTTTATCCCACACAGAGCATCGAATTCTTGGGTATGACCCTAGACTCGTGAGCAATGCAAGCTCATTTTGCCCACTGTTCTTCTAACTAGTGTACCCCCTGGAAGGGGATGAGCTATCAAGGTACTGGCCAAAAAAGCACAAATATGCCTTTCCCCCAGTCAAGATCATGCTGTTGGTGCTGCACAAGATCAGCAGACTGTACTTCTGGTTGCAGTAGTGATTTCTGGAGACAGAACTCCTTACAGCTCCCTTGTGGCACATTCCCTTACAATGGCACCTGTTGTCTCAAGCAACGGGCACTATATGGCACCGCAAGTTAGCACTATGGGCATATGCTGATAGTGCAACAAGTCAAAGTCAAGTCAAAGTCTGCTTTATTGTCAATTCTGCCACATGTACAGCACATACATACAGAGAAATGAAATTGCGTTACTTTCAGACCCTTGGTGCATACAGATAACACTAAACACTAGCAGTAGAATGTAAAAAATACAGATTAAATATACAGTATATATAATATAAACTATACAAATAAGGACATTGTAAAAAAAAAAAGATAGATAAAGTGGCACAAGGCACATGGCAGATAGAGTGCAAACCAGTGAGATAAACAACCGTGCAGATATAATGAGTGTAGTGCAAAAAGAGCTTATCAGTCTGTTTAAAGTGACAAAGACCTCAGAGAGTAGTCTTTATTTAAACTGTCAGAAGAGGTAGTTTGCAGTCCAATGCTGAATATTTTCCACATACTGTACATTATTGTTTCTCCTCTATGCCCCGCCTTTCTGAAACGCGTCGCTTTTTACAAAGCTCATCGGGCTGAAAAGCAGGGTGTGCTGTGATTGGCCAGCTATCTAGTGCG
>NW_015547697.1:596354-604998 GCF_001515605.1 Sinocyclocheilus anshuiensis
ACATCTTAATATTTGGGTTGAACTGTTCTGGAACAGTGTTGTAAATACAATTTAACCACTGATTTCTAGTCGTGTCTTTCCAAAAGAGCCGGCGGCTTGAGAGAGCGGAGGCCGGCAGCTTGAGTGAGCGGAGGCCGGCGGGTTTGCGGCAACCACATGTGACGAGCCCGGGCTGGACTCCGCTTCATCCACGGTGAAAGCCGATCCGGCGATCAACAATGTTTCTAGGCCAAATATTGTCCTATCATAACAAACCATACATCAATGGAAAGCGTATTTGTATACATCTCAATTTTGAAAAATTGACCCTTATGACTGGTTTTATGGTCCAGGGTCACATATGGCTATGCCCCTTGCAAGCAGGTCCGGTTGGGGGGTCTAGGTCCTTCGCCTAAGTCTATTTCAGGGGGAATATCATGAGCGCATGGACGTGGGCACCATAGGTGCTGACTATGCTAATAATGTTGTTGCCAGAGCCCAGTGGTTCAAAAGCAAGGGTTACTTGAAGAACACTGTGTTTTGTTCATTCTAATCGATGTTCACTGTTATTTATTTTGTTTTCTATTTGATCATGTGTCTCTAATCAAATCATGTGTCTCTAATGAATAGTCTTCCCATATCCATATTAAAATGATCTTGTTAGGGGTCCAGGCAGTACTTTTTTCAGCTTTGCTTTCATGTACTTCTTAGTTGCCATATTATTTTTCTCTCCTACATGTACATGGGCAACAGTAACTGTAAAGCACAAATAAATCAGAATTGGATGGTCCCATATCTCAACTATTACTCTGCCAAGTGCAATGAAAACTGCCTGACACTAGCTGGCAGTATAATTTTATGTTTCTTTGTTTATAACTCACAAACCATACAAACTAATATTAAATAATCCAATCATCAAATCATATATTATTATTTTACATTTTATAACTGCTGTTTATTTTTACGTTTATTATTTTGATAGAAAATACTGTACAATTGCAATTTTATATTGTGATGGAAATATTTTATGTGATGGCCTCAGAAGGAGTCAAAAGGATATGCTCAATTCAGAAAAGTGCAGACTAAGGATGCTCAGATCAAAGACCTGTGTCTCTGTGATTAAATAATCTATACTTACCCCAAAAGTGCTTAAAATAGCAGAACTAACAGTGACAAACCAATGATCAGATCAGTATAACCAATTACAGTGAGGAAGACTTGAGTGACATTGATTTTTACTCAACTACAAGGTATAAATGTTCTTGTATCCTTCTGTTCTGAGGTTTAAACACCTACCTTCACTGATGGATTTTTACTCAACTACAAGGTATAAATGTTCTTATATCCTTCTGTTCTGAGGTTTAAACACCTACCTTCACTGATGCTTTGCTACAAAAGTTAACATTTAATCAAGGAAGTTTTGAAATGGCAGATTTGGCATGCTTTTTTTCACTGGCACAAGTGCTAACATTTCCAAAAAAAATTCCCACAGCTTTATTTTCATTTGTCATTGACTACATTCATCAAAAGTGGTTATACCTTTTTGAGGTTTATGAAGCCTCCACCTGATACATCTTCCCACTTATGATTCACTTGCTTGGGTGTGATCTAATAATATGATCACATTAAAAAAAAAAAAAAAAAAAAAAATTTTTTTTTAACCGTAGCCTACATTTCTCCACACCTTAGCAGAAGAACATCTGGGAAAAAAAGAGAAACCACTCCCTCTGCAATCATATATAATCCAGCCCTGCTGAGGTCTGATTTAGTGACAAGGCTCATCAAACTCAGTGATTTGCTTTTTCACACCAGTTCTACATCAACATCATGGGTAAGTCATATAATATTAGGTGCTGACAGTTTTTTATATGATACAGTATTTTCATTTTGTGGTAGTTTAGCACTGCATACATCTTCTGCATAAATAATTATTTAAGGGTTTCAGGTGATATTTTCCATGTTGTTTCTAGCATGCCTTTATGGAGACATCCTGAAAATAGACACCACCGGTGCATCAGAGAAGACAGCAAAACAAGACAAATTAACCATAAAGGGTGAGAATGCATGACTGCATACAACTCACATATGACTCTTTTGTGTGCACCATGTTACAGTATTAACATTTCCAACTTGTCATAGGGGTTGAAGCCTCCAAAAAACTGTCTGAGACTGATCTGGCCCGGATAGAGAAATACAAGAGTATAATTATCAAAGTTGGCAAAGCAAAGCAGATGGACCCAGTTGTGATTGCTGCCATTATATCCAGAGAGTCCAGAGCTGGAGCCGTCCTGAAGAATGGATGGGGCGACCATGACAATGGCTTTGGCCTCATGCAGGTTGGTCAGAAGAACTGATTTACTCTATTTCAAAATATAGTAATATAAGTAAGCACATGAGTCATGAGATAAGATTTAAAGTGGTGAGTATAAACTAAAGCTGACTCGTAAATGTAAGTTGTAGATATCCCATGCAAGACATTTTTATACCAGCAAGAAATAAGCAGAGTACATTTAATATTTCTGAACATTTTAAATCGTTCTCGTTTGATTATGTTTCTTATAGGTTGACAAACGCTACCACGCTCCAACAGGTGCATGGGACAGTGAGCTGCATATCATACAAGCTACTGACATACTCATTGGCTTCATTAAAGAAATTAAAGTAAAATTCCCCAAGTGGACACAAGAGCAATGCTTTAAAGGTAGGTTGGGTTTACACTGAGAGATAAATAAACATAAAGACAATTAAATGCAAATAGAAGTTCATCACTTAACTCTCAAGTCTCAGTTGTAGTATAATGACTGTTTCAGGGGGAATATCAGCCTACAACGCAGGTGTGAAGAATGTCCAAACGTATGAGCGCATGGACATCGGCACCACAGGAGATGATTACGCCAATGATGTTGTTGCCAGAGCCCAGTGGTTCAAAAGCAAGGGTTTCTGAAAAACAGCAGTAAAACCCTTACATTAGTGCAGTGAGAACCACCAGTCCTGATCCTTAATATTAGGCCTACTGTATTGCTATGGTTAGTTGAAAACAGTTAGTAGATGCTGATGTAATCTTTCTCTTTGTGGCGTTTTCAAAATGAAACTACACAGTGCATTTCCTGTGATGATAGTAATGAAGATCTGATTAAATAAAGCTCATTTATTTACTCCAATCACGTGTTTACTATTTATCACAACGGCCTTATGAAGTCTTTCCAAATCTACATTAAACTGGCCTCATATGTAGGCTATTCTTCATTGCTCCTGGAAGTAGCTGCAAACACGTTTTGAATGCGTGTGTTGTTGTCGACGACAGAGGCCGATGTTGAGCCTCATCCTGCACTCACTCACACATGACACTGGAGAATGTCATTAGTAAAAAATCTCGGTTTCGCTCGCTTAAGGATGACCAGATATCACTAGGATTTTCTTCACTTTGTAAGTACATGTCTGCGTTAACGCATAAATGAGCGAATTTGGTTCTGTTGAGGCTTTTTGTCGGTTTTTAGCTGACTGCGCTGGACAAAGCGGTTGTTTGGGAAGTTTGGGAAGCGAACATCTCCATCACTTTCCGCTAAATCCAGTGAATAATGTTACGCGGAAGCATTTGCTGAGTTGTAACTAGCGATTTGTTATTCGGTAGTTTATAGTAGTATGGCTTTTTAAATAATGTTTTGTAATGTAAAAGAGGATATCTTCAGAACATTTAATAGTTCTCTAATCATGTAAATATTCAGAGCATCGAGATGACATAATGCCTGAAATTCTGCGACGGTTTGCGTATTTACGTTATTTTTTTTCAAAAACACGAAGAATTATAAGTACCTTTGTTTTAGTTATACGTGTTTAGTTATACGTTTTCAAACGTTTTAGTTGTTAATGTTGTTGTTTCTAAGTCATGTTTGCTTAATGTATTTGTTTTCTTGGTTTAAAAAATGTGAGAACCACAAAATTACGATTGACTGATTGAATATATTTCGGGAGATAAAGCGCTATATAAATGCATCATTCATTCATAAGAGAAAAAAAAAACACATTAGCAAGATATTAATTACTTGTAGATTACATACTTTGTGGTATAAAGACAGGTGCCCATATATATATCTAACCACCAACTTATCTAGAAAATTCGTTTTAAACTTTTCAAGGCCTGTAAGAATAAACTGTTACAAGAAACAAAGAACTTAGTGTATTCTAGATACTGAATTGCAGGTTTTTCTGTTCTTTAGGGAAAATGCCCTATCTGTGTTAACGGTTTCTGTGGTGCCTGCTACTCAGAGAAGATCAAATGACCCTTTTCTTGCTCTCAGCAGTGTGTATGTTGATTACTGTACAGACTCATGATCAATGTCTTCTCCATATGTTCAGACCAAAGTAATCATATGAGTTTGGCCTTAGAATCATGCCTCTTTTTTTCAGGCTATGTGCATTTAGTATTTGGAGAAGTTGACATTAAGTTTCAAGCAGTTTTAGAGAAGGCTGCTGTGGTGACATGTTATAATTCATCTAAATATATTTAAATCAACAGTTTTTTTTCTAAATTGACTTGCAACAATAAGCCTGTTCTTCTTGACTTGATGACAATTCTATATTTGCATGCCGTTTTATGACCTCGTAATAATTGAGAGACTACATTTATCGGTTCTTTTAAAAATGTTTTTATCAAATTGCAAAGCTATACACAATTATCCAGTGAAGACATAAAAGCAGGGTTATTATAGTTCAATAAAACGAAAACTTTTTTTTAATCCTTAGTTGAAATAAAACAAACCTAAAATCTTAAAGTTATTTCAGCTAGTTGCAAAGGCAATAACAGAAAAACTAAAATATGAATGAATAAAAATTGTATAGATATATTTAAATAATAATGAAAATGATCAACACAAAATTGCCAAAACTTTAACATTAAAATGAAAACAGAAAATATAAAAATAAGGACTAATTCAAAATATTAATAAAACTGTAATAGTATCGAGTAATAGTGATACTAAAATAATACTGATATAAAATAATAAAATACTGATAATAATTAAAAGCGGATTTTTTTTTTTCAGTAAAAGGTCACTAGTTACTGGACCCATATATATATATATATATATATATATATATATAAAAAGAAAGAAAAGAAAAGAAAGAAAAAGCCAACATTTGAAATTAAAACCGCCAGCAGGTGGCAGAAAATCACTGTTAATAGGTGGTTTGCAATCACGTGATTCTGATGACGCGAGAAATGCAGCTGGAGGGCAGGAAGTGATTTTTCTCCATAGAAATCACTAACAGAAACTCCAATTCCTGTGTAATATATAAACAACATATTTTTCTTAAATATATACATGTATGTGTTTGTATTTATAGGCCTATATACATAATAAATATACACAGCACACACACATATATTATGTAAACAAAACCTTTTATTTTGGATGCGATTAATCGCGATTAATCGTTTGACAGCACTAATATATATATATATATGTCAGGTGACTTTGTTTAATTAAAAAAAAAAGTAAAGGTTTTCTACTTTGTTAGAAAACAAGAGATGGCACATCACACAACATCTGTATTTAAATTACAACACTCATTAACTTTCTGTGTATTTCTCATGAGTCATTTAAACAGGCAATAGCTGAATTGTACTTTTTTTTGTTACTTTAACCCCTCTGAGCATGTGCTAATAGAGCCTGTTGTCCTGTAAAGTGTCTTTTTGATGATGAGCCACGTTAATTGTCCTGTTGTGTCTGTAAAGGAACTTTGCAAAGAAATGCATCATAAAACCCAGGGCGCAATTATTTCATTATTATCATCTCATTAAACTATTCAAATACTCCATTTGGAAACCTCCCTCCAGAAACGCCACACACCGAGATTTAAAAAGCCTGGAAAACAGGGATACAAAGTTAACTGGTCACAGATAGAGGAAAAGAGCAACTGAATGGGTTGTGCTCAATGGTCAAGCTGTGTGGACCCAGCTGGATGCTTTTTATTGTAAGAGTAAAGGACTTAACGGACACATGGAGGGCTTGGCCTGCTCATGGCTTTGTTTTTCTCAGGAGAGGATAGAATTTGCATGATGAACTGCTGGTATATTCATCTTAGAAGTTATTTCGAACCATCTCAATCGGCACCGTCCCGCTTTTCAGGCCTCTGAGTCGAGGGGTATCATTTCTTGGGTTATTTACAGTTTGGCATACATGGCCTTAATTAGAGTGTGGGGTGGAGCGCTGCCTCAGAAGATGTGTTCCAGATGTGGGCTGGAATTCAGAGAGCTTTGTAAAGAAAAGAAGCAGTGCTCTGCAGGAGATGCCTAAAGAAACTCGAGTCAGGGAAGACTGTTGAGGGGATTGACAGAGTTGAATTGGGGGGCTGGGGTTTCTGGCACTTTTCAGGGTTAAATATTCATGTGTCTAGGTCTTTAAAAGAATGTAGTCTGATTTGTTCTGGCTGATTCTATTCTGCACCTTAGGTGATTGATCTGATTGAGTGATGGTTAATATTACAGATCTATCACCTGTGATAATGAACTTATGAGTTCGAGCATATGTATCAAATAAAATCAGGAACAACAACAACAAAAACAGGGTTTCTGTTGCTCAAACAGGTAGAGCATGATACCAGCAACACCAAGGTCATGGGTTCAGTTCCAAGGGAATGCAAAACCTGTATACCTTGAATGCAAGTGTCTGCCAAATGCATACTGTAAATGTTTAAAGGTGGGGTAAGCGATTTTTCAAAAACGCTTTAGAAAACTGATTCGGTCCGAATAGCAAAACAAACTTGTAGCCAATCAGCAGTAAGGGGCGTGTCTACTCATGATGTGGAGGAGAGAATGTTCAGTGCACAGGACGGACATTAGCCGAGACGAGCGACAGAAAGATAGAGATGGCGGATAAAAAACAAAAGAGGAAAACGTCTGCGGAACGAAAGAAGGCTTAAGGCAATAAGGCAAGAAGTAGGACCCGTGTAAATATCGAATCAGTTTTCCAGCGCTGGAGAGAACTCAAGCAGCGGAAGGCCTGCGATCGGACGCAGAGGTTGCTTTATTTCTTCTCGATAGGTGAGTAACACCGTGTCTGCGCCGCAACAGCTAAAGTCTGTCTAGTACACTGGACACGACAAAGCAACCGTTGAAAATC
Organism: Sinocyclocheilus anshuiensis; assembly: GCF_001515605.1. Taxonomy (NCBI): domain Eukaryota; kingdom Metazoa; phylum Chordata; class Actinopteri; order Cypriniformes; family Cyprinidae; genus Sinocyclocheilus; species Sinocyclocheilus anshuiensis. The sequence continues at coordinate 603,455 of NW_015547697.1, forward strand.
ATTTGAAATTTGTGTCAATACGTCATAAATGCTAATAGAGCCTGTTGTCCTGTAAAGTGTCTTTTTGATGATGAGCCACGTTAATTGTCCTGTTGTGTCTGTAAAGGAACTTTGCAAAGAAATGCATCATAAAACCCAGGGCGCAATTATTTCATTATTATCATCTCATTAAACTATTCAAATACTCCATTTGGAAACCTCCCTCCAGAAACGCCACACTGAGATTTAAAAAGCCTGGAAAACAGGGATACAAAGTTAACTGGTCACAGATAGAGGAAAAGAGCAACTGAATGGGTTGTGCTCAATGGTCAAGCTGTGTGGACCCAGCTGGATGCTTTTTATTGTAAGAGTAAAGGACTTAACGGACACATGGAGGGCTTGGCCTGCTCATGGCTTTGTTTTTCTCAGGAGAGGATAGAATTTGCATGATGAACTGCTGGTATATTCATCTTAGAAGTTATTTCGAACCATCTCAATCGGCACCGTCCCGCTTTTCAGGCCTCTGAGTCGAGGGGTATCATTTCTTGGGTTATTTACAGTTTGGCATACATGGCCTTAATTAGAGTGTGGGGTGGAGCGCTGCCTCAGAAGATGTGTTCCAGATGTGGGCTGGAATTCAGAGAGCTTTGTAAAGAAAAGAAGCAGTGCTCTGCAGGAGATGCCTAAAGAAACTCGAGTCAGGGAAGACTGTTGAGGGGATTGACAGAGTTGAATTGGGGGGCTGGGGTTTCTGGCACTTTTCAGGGTTAAATATTCATGTGTCTAGGTCTTTAAAAGAATGTAGTCTGATTTGTTCTGGCTGATTCTATTCTGCACCTTAGGTGATTGATCTGATTGAGTGATGGTTAATATTACAGATCTATCACCTGTGATAATGAACTTATGAGTTCGAGCATATGTATCAAATAAAATCAGGAACAACAACAACAAAAACAGGGTTTCTGTTGCTCAAACAGGTAGAGCATGATACCAGCAACACCAAGGTCATGGGTTCAGTTCCAAGGGAATGCAAAACCTGTATACCTTGAATGCAAGTGTCTGCCAAATGCATACTGTAAATGTTTATGTGGCACGTGCGCTGCAGTGGACTGCGCTTAATTTGAATACAAGAACAACGTTTAAAATTGAGTAAAAAATTGCGAGGTTTCTAAAAAATAATAAATAGAGCAGAATATATAGGCTATAACAAGGTTTAATCTTGCCGCAGAGGAACACAACTGGGATGCCTGAAATAAAGAGACGTAATCCCCGAAACAGAGCTTCCCACTTGCGCAATACAGAAATATCTGCTAAGTGTGCAACGTATCTTTGTCAACCTGGCAACCATGTGTACGCGCGGTCTCTTCACTGTGGATAAACGCGCTTGCTTTCTGAAAACACCGGTAGAAAGAGTACATTGCAATATAAATTTATTAGAACGAACATTACTATTTATGGGCTTAAAAACAAGATGCAAACAATCAGAATATTGTACCTGGTGGGGAGTGCTCAATGTAAACATGAAACATATGCCATTACCTATATTGTACTGTGGTACAGTTCTG
>NW_015547697.1:605129-605676 GCF_001515605.1 Sinocyclocheilus anshuiensis
GCATCTCCATTCAAACACAGCGGTGTTTCGTTTATGAATGAACTGCGTTTTTAAACAAATCTAGTGAGTCAGTGATTCATGATTACCCATTCATAAATACTGTAACTTGCTTCATTCCTGAATGATTCAGCCGTTCGAATGATTCAGTGATAAAATCAGTGACTTGTCGCCACCTGCTGGCAGTTTTAGTTTCATTTTTAAAGTACCTTTTCAGTTCTTTAAATCATTTAATATTTCTATATTCATAATTTTTTTAAAACATTAATCTTAACATGAATTTATGGATTTAATTGCACTCATACCACCTCTGATCCTCATTAAATGTCTGAAAATACACTTACAAGCCACTTTTGTGTTCTTCTGTGCCACCTCTGTACAAATTAATTATTTATTAATGTTTTGGATTATTGATTAGAAGGTGCTCCAAAATTTTTGACTGTGCTCCTAAATTAAAAAAAAAAAAAAAGCGTAGAGCCCTGTAGGGGCGAGACCCTTTTGGGGTAGGGGCGTGTTTGTTTTGGTGATTTCAAATGTCAACATTGGCTAC
>NW_015547697.1:606964-646244 GCF_001515605.1 Sinocyclocheilus anshuiensis
GAGACCCTTTTGGGGTAGGGGCGTGTTTGTTTTGGTGATTTCAAATGTCAACATTGGCTACCAGAAATCGTTTACCCCACCTTTAACTAATGATTTTGGGACTCACAAAAATGTATATTGAAAAAAAAATATACTACGGTTTATAAGTTTGGGGTTGGTAAGATTTTTAAATGTCTTTGAAAAGTCTCTTATGCTCACTAAGCCTGCATTTATTTGATCAAAAAATACAGCAAAATAGTAATATTGTGAAATGAAATTACAATTTAAAATAGCTGTTTTCTATTTGAATATATTTTAAAATGAAATTTATTCCTGGGATTTTCAGCATCATTACTCCAGTCTACAGTGTCACATGATCCTGCAAAAATCATTCTAATATGCTGATTTGTTGCTCGAGAAACATGCATTATTATTATTAATGTTGAAAACAGTGCTGCTTAATACTTTTTGGAAACCAATACATTTTTCAGAATTCTTTGATAAATAGAAAGTTCAAAAGAACAGCATTAATCGGAAATATGTTTTATGTAACAGTGCAAAAGACTTTACTGTCACATTTGGTGAAATAAATGCATTATGCTTAATAAACATATTAATTTTAATGTGTAAACAAAAGAAAAGTCTTACTGACCCCAAACTTTTGAACAGTATTGTATTAGCCAAAGTGTGTATCTTAGTGTAACAAATTTGAATTTGAATCGAAACAGGACACGTCAGCTTTCCAAAAGTATTCAGCCCCCCAAACATGAAGAAAGCCATTTAGAAGGAAGTCAAGGACGTTTGTAGGAGAATGTTTTGCTGATTATCAGGCAACCACATACAATGACTGCATGAATGAATCTACTGATAATGCTCAGCCTAATGGCCCTCTTAAGAAACTGTATGTCTGAGATTAAATACATATGGGTTTCTTCTGCGGCAGAGCAAAAAGGTCTCAGGAAATACCAACCTGGCTTTTTTCATGAGGAAAACTGACTGACATTCCACCCAGCTTTGAGAAAGAGGACTGTAAGACGTACGCCTGCAGTGCAACTCCATATGAGACTCTGTTCACCATATGTGTGAGGTAAAAATAAAGGGGTTTGACAGCTATCACTGAGTGTGAACTTGACGTCTATGTCTGCCTATATCGGTCTGTGCCGTTTAATATGAAGCATGAATCTCCCCGACCTGGAAGAAAATACTTTTTCGAAATCCAGCGTTTGCTATTGTTTGTATTTAAGAAAAAGCACCGGCCGGCACAAAGCTTTGTTTACACTTTTGCAGGATACTCCTACACGATTTGCCTGAGGGGGAAGGAAAATATTCAAAACTGGCAGGAAGGCGAAACATTTGTATGTAGTGGAGTCTTATGGTTTGAGGTTGTGTGCACAACACATTTTCTAAAGAAAGTAATGTATATGATGAACGTCCTGTCACTAAAATGTCCAGTTACTTCCATTAGAGTAAAATATCATTTGCAGCCTAGAACCATGAATCTGGCTCTTCAACCCTTCACCCTTCTCCTAAAGTAAACAAGTATTTACATGCACGAACCAGCAACACTTTGGTCAATATTCACTTAAATATAAAGGTTCTAAAAGGGAACTTTCACAGTGATGACATAGAATAATTATTTTGGGTTTAGGAGAACATTTTAATGATCTAAAGAACCTTTTGTGAAACAGAAAGGTTCCATGGATGTTCTTCATTGAACTATTGATGCCAATTAAAGATCCTTTATTTTTAAGAGTGTAAGTTAAGCCATTCTGAGCAGTAAGTGTTAAGTTTTCACAAACGGTGTCTAGTAGCTGACTAAATATTGGGTTAAAAGTTGCTAATGACTTATTCAAACTGTGTTTGCCGTCTGACTGGCTTTCCAACCCCCTTTCATGGGCCAGAATGAGCCCCCCTTCAGACACGAAGGTGGTATCTCCTCAGGGAGCTGCCCCATCTAATTATCAAATGACGACCAGCCTGTCGGCGGTAAGCCGCTGGGGTGAGACAATAGCAGCTGATTCTCTGGATTAGGTGACGGGGGTTGGAGAAGAACGGGAGGGGGGAATCCAGGAGGAAGAGACAGAGAGCATGCTCGGTCCTGAGAGACAGGCTACTGGAGCACACATGTACCTTCCCTGTGAAGGATACACAGTCTCATGAGCTTCTGCTCTTTTTCAAACACCCGCATGTTAAGATATTTAACAAGCAGATGTTGGTGATTTGATAAAGCGGATGTGAAGATTCACTTTTGGACCTTGTACAAAGGATGCACTAAGGAAACTCTGCTTTTGGGGTGAACTTTGACACCATGGCTGGATTTTACAGTTGCTTTGGGGATAAAAAGTAAGTTGGAGCATTTTGTTCATGTGAAAACTTAATTTAAAATGACTTCTAGTAGTTATAAAACACTTAACACTTGTCTTGTGCTTGAGGTTGCTTTTTAGTGGCATGGTTGCATATAAAACTGCAAGCACTGATGAAAATGACTGTTTTGGTATGTACTCTCAGAAAAGAAAGGTTCAAACGCTGTCACTGGGGTAGTGCTTTTTCAAAAGGTACAAATATGAACCTTTAAGGTATCAAAATGCACCTTTAGGGGTAAATAAGGTACAAATTTGTACCTTTTGAAAGGGTACCATCCCAGTGACAGCTCTTGTACCTTTTTTCTGAGAGTGTGAGTACATACTTCACTTGATGTATTTTGTACTGTAAGGTTTCTTTTGTGAATGCACTATATTAGCTTCTTAGATGAACTATTTCAATTCGAGTCTCTTTAAAAGCTCTTCTATCTAATGGTCTCATGACATGTCCAACAAGACCCTACTCATCACCACTGGTTGGTATTCCAAGACCGCTGAGAGAACATGTTGTTTACCATTGGGTTTCGTCCAGATTCTTTGCAAGTTTAGAAAAGAGACTGTTTTGTTTATCATTTATTTTCACTGAATTTGCCATTTATTATTGCTTGTTCTCCTAGTCCAGCCCCCCAGAGACGAAATGGATGTACAATAAGAGAGTTTGGACTATTATTGAAACATAATGTTCCTTATTCAGGTATAAATGCAAAATTTGACTTTGCAAAGAGACTGAAAGCGTGCTAAAGGTTTGTACTGTAACCAGCTTCATCCTTACATACCTCCATTTTTCACACCATTTATGGTCCTTGCGCTCCTGTGAGAGTGTGTTTGTATCTACACAGTGTATCTATTTGGCAAGAAACTTGAGCCATCCCATGAAAAAAGAGTCCAAATATTAATGGTCTGAACCCTATTGGTTTTGACCTCTGAGCTTGTTGATGTTGAGCTCAAACTCTTCCTAGTTTCTCATCATCTTGTGCAGTTGATGAGGTTGTTGTTTTTAGGAGGCTTCTCTGTTGTCTTTTAAGACATGTATTCTCAAGGGAGTCTCAAGTCAGTGAGAGACTGTTTTATTAAAGTGTGAGCCAGTTAAATTTGCATATTGTGGAGAGTGGGGTAAGAAGCGTCAGTGCGTCAACTTTATTTGAAACTCTTTTCTAATCCTGAAATATAATGTCGTGTTTTAGCTTTCCCTCTCATTTTAAGAAAAGGTGGCAAGTGTTACCCCACTCGCTTTTAATCTGTAAAAATGTTTCTGCTGGGGTTTACTTATGGATTCTCTAATAATGAATCATCCGGTATCAGATAGCCAGAATGCTCTGCTCTTTCTCTGCTGGTTCAGCCACGGCTAAAAGAGTTTTGTACTTTGTGGTTAAAGTTCAGAAGAACCACAGAAGTACAGATGGTTTTGTAGTATGTCTGGATTTATGCAGCCCCTGCTAACTACTTTTTTTTTTTTTTTAAATCCATCAATCAATACAAGCAGCAAAGGGCTTCCAAACACAGCTCATTGAGCGCATGCGGTGATATTGCCTTAAATATCTGCCTGAATGGAAAGAAACATTTTTTTTTTATAGTAAATTCAGGGCTTGATAAATGTTCTGTATCTGTAATTGTAGGGTTCTTTAAATACACAGCTGTGCAGTTTTATTCACAAAAAGCTCCCACCTTTTGTGTAAGATGTCAGTGTCATACTTAAAGGGATAGTTCACCCAAAATTGAAAATTATAATTACTCACCCTCATATCGTTCCAAACCTGTAAGACCGTTGTTAATCTTCGGAACACAAATCAAGATATTTTTGATCAAATCCGAGAGTTCTCTGATGCAACTGAAATGTTCCCAGACCTAAAAATGTAGTAAGGATATTTATAAAATAGTGACATCAGTGTTTCAACCGTAATTTTACGAAGCTATGAGAATACTTTTGTGTGCAAAGAAAACAAAATAACGACTTTATTCAACAATTCTTCTCCTCCAAATCATGTATTCCACCATTATCAAGAGTACCACAACTAGGGATGTAACGGTATGACAATTTCTTATCACGATTATAGTGACCAAAATTATCACGGTTATCAATATTATCACGGTATTGTTAACATGTGCTGGAGATGTTAAAAAAGTACCGACACATAAATCACTTCACCAAGTTTTATATTTAAAAATCAACAAACAACAAATAAAATGACTTTTTGTTTGCATAATCACTACAAAAATAACATTACCAATGATGTTTGGATTTTAAATGACAACTTGACTGACGACAGTTTAATAGCATGTTGAAATATCTAATGTAAATGTTCAAATAAAGCATTGAAAAAGTTTCATAAAAAGGTAAACCTCACATTTCAGCCTTTAAATAAAGAAAAGATATGTCAAAATGATAATTGATTAATAAATGATTATATGTATTTTATCTGCTCCATAAATAATTCTAGATACCTTATCTGAATTGTTTAAATGTGTAGAATCCACATAAGCTTGGTTTTCATCAACCGGTCAAAATTTACAGCAGGGCATGCAAATTCGGTCCGTTTTTGGCCAGACAGAAACTGCACACAGGCTGAATGTAAATATAGGTCTCTGTAAATCCACTCGCTGATGGAGAATTTTATCATGATTTATCGTCAAACCGGTAATCGTTACATCCCTAACCACAACGCGTGTTCTACGTCAGCAGCACCATGCGCATGCATTGTTTATGTGCAGAGGTACTCTCGATAATGGCGGAAAACGTGATTTGGAGGAGAAGAATTGTTAAATAAAGCCTTTTTTGTTTTCTTTGCACACAAAAAAGTATTCTCTCAGCTTCGTAAAATTACGGTTGAACCACTGATGTCACATGGAATGTTTTACCGATAGTCTTACTACGTTTCTTGGTTTGGGAACATTTCAGTTACATTGCTGTCTATGCAGGATCAGAAAGCTCACGGATTTCATCAAACACTTAATATGTGTTCCGAAGATGAACGAAGATCTTACGGGTTTGGAATGACATGAGGGAGAGTATTTAATGACAGAATTTTCATTTTTGGGTGAACTATCCCTTTAAAGTCTAAATAACTTCAGTGTGGTATATTATATATGTACAACTTCCTATTTTGCATGTGCAAGGTTCATTTCCTATTTATGAGGAACTGTATATAAATCAGGCCTAAAACCACAAATTTTGCTAGATGTTAGAATCTAACCAAAACAACATTGTTGATTAGTACTATTATGGTTTGGTGGCTGTTTAAAAGCTAAATTGCATGGTAAACTTTATGAACTTTCATAAAGTCACAGAAGATTGCTTTCATTTTGCTACTGCCTCATAACAAAACCAGCAAGTAATACAATTAGACACAATTTGTAAATGAGCCATATTATGTCCAATAAATATTTTAGGATGTTCTTTCTCTTCAGATATAAATTAGGGAATGAGATGGGGATGGTCACCACTTTAGCTAATGTTGTCAACTTTGAGCCGAATGGTGACTGCAGCTGGTTTAATAAACTCATTATATCGTAGTTTACACCAGGTCCCTGTAAAACTTCCAATGATTGAATATACTACCTTTCAAAAGTTCGGGGTCTGTTTGATTTAGTTGAAAGAAATTAATATTTTTATTCAGACAGGATGCATTCAATTTCTTGAGCAGCAAATCACATTAGAGTCAGTGATTTCTGAAGATCATGTGACACTGAAGACTGGAGTAATGATGCTGAAAATTCAGTTTTTGCATCACAGGAATAAATTACTTTTTAAAATATATTCAAATAGAAAACGGTTAGTTTAACTTGTAAAATGCTTCAAAATATTACTGTATTTATAACTAAATAAATGCAGCCTTGGCGAGCAGAAGAGACCTCCTGACCCCAAACAGTAGAATTAGTAAGAAAGGACAACATAATTAGACACTTGTTTACCACTTGATGTGCCCTTTTGGCGAGCTGCACTGGTTCACAGAGGACCACAGGGCCTGTGACATAATGAACAGATTCACTGCCTGATTCACATTTTTGTCAGATATGTAGTCCACTTCAACTAATGTCTGGAGAAAGCAGCGCTGTCCTTTCAGCCTCAGAGGAGAACATCATTTTGACATTTTCTGAGGTACTCGACAGATGGTGTGACTTGAGGGAGTCCATCACTACATTAAAGTCGTTGTTGATGTGTGGTTCACCATCGAGGCCTGTGGAGAAGCTTAGGTGTAAAGCAGCATTGCATAAGACGACTCTGATTGTCAGGATGTTGCATGACGAGGGTTGACACTCTAATAACTAATCATCATTTTGGTTGTAACTTGCATTTAATCTTAGCACAGCTGCACCAATAGATGCTTCATTTATGTTGAGTCATCATAAGATCTATATACTCTTTTACTCAATATGTACATACATTTTTGTTTGACAATATATATAGCCTAAATAATAACATTTAATCATATAGTTTAATAGAACAATGTAATAGCAAATACTATGCACACAAAATTAGGGCTATATCAGTTATGGTAAATGTTATTGGATTTTATTATAGTTTTTTTTTTAATTATCAGGTTGATATCATATATTTAATTGTGCATTTTCTGTGTGTTACCTTTGTTGTCGTCTAATTTAAAATAAATTTTTTAGAACATAAATAATTTCACTTAATGTAATATTTAGCAAGTCTCAAAATGAGCATTTTCCATATTGTACATTAAAAGGTTGTGATGCATAAATTCACTTGTAGATTTTTATTTTTATTATATTTATTCAAAATAGTGTGGAAATGGACTATCATTATAGGCTTATTAGATTTATAGACATTATAAACTATCATTATAGGCTAATATTGATGTATCCATCACAAAATTTCATAATTTTACAGTTATTTTATTTTTACGTTATATTTGCTAAATTCACAAAAAAAAGTGTAATGTATATACAGTATGTGTATATGTAATGTATATATGATAATGTGTGATTATTCGTCACCCTTACCTGTTGATATAAATCACACTGTGCATTCAAAGTATTTTGTTTAACTAAATCAAGCTTTGCATTTGCGTATGCGTATAAATGTATTACAGTCTCCTGTACAGCTTTTCGATTTTTGGTTGTTTTTCTAAAAACAACATTTTTGCTAACACAGCTAGCATGCTTCTGCTTCAACGCTTCACTAACTCTTGCTCTTTCGCTCTCTCTCTTATTCCTCCCTTCCTCTCCATGTCCAAAAGTTAAGACATGAAACGCCGGACGTCATCACAGAACTCTGGCGTTGGAGGCAGTCCAAGGTCAGTCCATTAGTCCCTGTAGAGCTCTGAACGACCTCTCTGCTATCATAGTCACGCACTGGGTAAATGATAAGAAGATGCTTTTTAGTCAGAAGAGGCTCTTGGGAACGAGGTCAGTGGTTTTAAGCAAGAGCTCACATAAAATGTAAATTCTGTCATCATTTACTCATCCTCATGTCATTCCAAACAAGTATGACTTTCTTTAATCCTTGTAAGGCAAAAGAAGATGCGTTGCATCCAGGCTGCGTTTGCTTTTCTGGTGATCCATGCTGTTGAGCTCCAAAAATGGAGTCATGAAAGTATTATAGAAGCAGTAAATGGTAAAAGCATACTGCAAGTTTTCAGAAGTAAAACTAGTGTAATATAAGCAGCAACTTGAAATGAAAGTCATTAAATCTACTTTCAAAATCACTTTCAAACCAAGCAGCTTTCTGTTGTGTAATGCAAGAATCTGACCGTATTGAACCTTTTGCGAAATCTGCTTAGGGAAATTATCATCATCGCTCTTGCATGATTTTCCTAATCTTGTGGATTCCTATTGAAATGACTGGATTTGCATGGGAAAATTCACCAAACAGCAGTAAATCTGACCCCACCTTATATGATGACAGAATGTTCAAAATGAGCATGCTTACAGTATTTAAAGCTGAAGTGTGTAGCACCACCAAACATAAATGCAAAATGATTGGCTGTGTCTGAAATCGAATGCTTCCCTACTGTACAGTATGCAAAAAACAGTAGGGATGTAATGATTCACTGAACTCACGGTGCGATATGATTCATGATACTGATTTCATGACACGATTTTCTCACTTTTTTTTTCTTTAACAAAATGAGATTTAAGAAAAATTATAAATGAAAAGATGTCCTTTTATATTGCTTGGACAAAATGCTGCACATTTTTTTGTGAAATTTAAAATAAAATAACAAAACTAAATTGAAATTTTGAAACAAACCCCAAATCAAATAATGAAATACAAATAACATTTCTTTAAAAATTAAAGAAAGCTCTGCATATAAACAAACTAAGACTTTGCCTGTGCTCTTTCCTTTTAAAATTAGAGGCCACCACTGTATTTTAATCACAATCTTAAAGGGGTCATATGATGCTGCTAAAAAGAACATTATTTTGTGTATTTGGTGTAATGAAATGTGTTTATGTGGTTTAAGGTTACAAAAACACATTATTTTCCGCATACTGTACATTATTGTTTCTCCTCTATGCCCCACCTTTCTGAAACTCGTCGATTTTTACAAAGCTCATCGGTCTGAAAAGCGAGGTGTGCTCTGATTAAGCCGATCCAGCGATCCACAGCGCGAAGTTGATGTATTTCCTCTGCGACCAGCGCGGATCAGCTCTAGGCATGACGAAGTGGATATCGTCCTCTTTTGGAAGGCCAAACAAAGTAGTTTCGCTTTCACAATGAAACACAGCGCCTTCATGACAACGTGACAACGTCACCACATCGTGACGTAGATATGTGGGGGCGTGTTAGAACGAGCCGTTTTAGGTAGGCGTGGTTGACTCTTAACTTTTATAAAGAATATCTCTTTGGATTTGAGACTTTAGTCTTTGCAACTTTACAGATCTTCTTTATGCACCAAGAGCTTGTAACAATCCAAAGAGAAAGGAAAAATTTAAATCGCATCATATGACCCCTTTAACGAAGATGCTGCAGTCATGTTATTTTGATTGATTAGAATTTCGAAATTTGAAGCATTTGAAACTATGCTACATAAAACATCTGAATGAAACAAAAACAGCAGACGGGCTGAATGAGACGCAAACTTACTCTCTGACAGCAGGTGGCGCTTATGGAACAGCAGAAATGCAGCGTTTCCTTGGTTACCACTGTAAACAAAGCAGTGCTGCTTATGAACACTACTTTAATATGCATTATACAGAGGCAAGATTAAAAGAAAATACCATCTAAACTTTTCTGAAGACAGTGTTCACCTCAAGAGATACATTCATATAAACATTTAACATCTCAACCGTTTTGAATCGTCACATATTTGTATCGATTTTCAGCCGGCTCGGGGTGCATTGTCACATCCATAAAAAACAGCATGCCAAAAAAGTTTTACCGTATGTCCAGATTCATAGTATTAGATAAACAGTAGGCGAAAACCTCATTCTTCAACTGGGATTATGAAGTGTGGATTCAATGGACACTTTATTATCCCATGAGGCCACAGGAAAGGATTTATGAATGGCAGTGAAGCGACGCAACTGATCCTGGTAGGTCTCGTAATAGAAAAAACATGGCGGACATAGTACATCCGAATTTCATTCATACTATATAGAACATACTTTTTTAATGGTCACAAAGTAAGTTTGAATTCAAACGCGATTTTGATGACAGTTTTTACAGCAGGTTTTAGTCAGACAAACAGATAGCCCCGCCCCAAACTCACGCTATTGGTTGAGTCAGTGTTGCTGCTGGTCGAGATGCTCAAACAAACAAAGCAATGTTTTGATTGCAAATGTGTTTACACTTTTCAGGGGAATCAGCCTACAGACGGCTTACACAGTTGACTCTGCACTGGAATAGAGAAAGTGTTTACAAATCAAAGAATTACACACTTCACTTTTAGTAGATGGACTTGCCTGTTCATTTAGTTGTAAAATATCGAAAGAGTGGCTAATCTCTCTTGATAATGCAGTATGTTTACTTCTTCAGAGAATAAAATAATCTTGGATTGTACTATTCATTGCAGACCCTTTTGTAAATATCAATTTACATAGAGTATAGTAATAATTCTCTACCAAAGTATGACTGTACCATGGTGCTGCCACAGTACTTTGTTGTAAGGGAAGTTGTTTTCTTTGTGACCTAAAACTGTCTGTGAAGGAGAGGTGTGGACACAAGACCAGCTGTGTGAACAATCCCAGGTGGTCCTTCATCTAGTGTTTGACACAGGCCACACAACGCTGACCTGAAAGCGTCAAAGAGTTTCTGGAATTTGAAAAAAAAAAGAAAAACCACAATAAATGCTATTGTACTTTCTCAAACAAAATTACAGTCCTTTGTGACAAAAAATAAGTGAAAGAACTGCCTGAAACAATAATCTAAACACCCAAATGGATCAAAGGAGACAGAGATATTGCACAACTGGTCATAATGGTGTCACATGACTTTCATAATCTCACCCGGACAAAATGACCCTATGTATGAGTGCATGTGTTTATTATTCCTTTGAATATCCTCATGATTAGTGCTTTATGGTGTGTTTATGCTTTAGCCATGACTGTTCTTTGTATCTGTGGTGTTTCTTGTCTCGTTCTTTCATATGCCAACATAAGCTATCTGTGAATCACTCGTCTGTGAATCTGTGAAGCAGACTTTATATGCGCTTCCCCTGAGATAGACAGAGGAAATGAATGAGCGCTATCTGATGACATCGAGTATGGGTCATCCATGTACTCTGATGTCACACCAGCCCCTCTAACCACTGGAACAAATCTGCACAATACGTTTAGCAGCAGTGTGTAAGAAACTGCAAGTCTGGTGTCTGTTAAGCAGTGGAGGACTTGCATGGAATGGTAAGGAGGATTGTTTCTCATTAGTTGACTGTTGTTATCTGGTCTCATGTGATGTTCAGCACGCAGTTAAGCTCAAACAAGAACGGTCTCAGTCTGTTGAATGGGCTTCTTGTATAAACTGCAAGGAAGGAAATGTGAGGAGTGCTTGCCTCTGCAGAACCAGATGTTGCTATGCGGATTGCTAAGGTGTTTTGACTAGTTTTAGTATGTCGCTCTGGGGTTTCTAGGGTGCTTTGGATGGTTTCTGGGAAACGTTCCTTATTGGCACAAGTTGAACGAGCCCGTCAGTCATGAGTCTATAATTTTATGGTCCCTAAATACAGTACCATTCAAAAGTTTGATGTTGGTAAGCTCTCCAAGGCTTAATAATTTTTTTTTTTAAATACAGTAAAAAATAATAATACCGTGAAATATTATTGGCATTTCAAATAACAATCTTATATTTGAATATATTTTAAATAGTAATTTATTCCTGTAATGCAAAGCTGAATTTCCAGCATCATTACTCCAGTCTTGAGTGTCACATGACCCTTCAGAAATCATTTAAATATACTGATTTGATGCTCAATACTTTTTTTGTAACAGAATTTGCTGTCACTTTTGATAAATTGAATGTGTTCTTGCCATATAAAAGTATTGCTGTCTTTAAAAACACACAATCTTTTGAACAATAGTGTATGTCTCGTGTTTTTACTTCGCTATATATGTTTTTATCATCCACTAGTCCATCTTATAATCATTTAGAATAATCACTTAGAAAAGTAACAGTACACCGCTCATCTCATGGCTATGGGTTTGGTCATTAAATAGAGGAAGAGTGGCCAAGAAAATATTGATTGTGCTTGAATTGTGAAATAGGCTGTTTTTGAATGTGAATATGAATGATATTTGGCTCAGCTGCTCTGTGTTAAGCTTTGTTAAGCAATGTTTGGCAAACATGCCAGATAGAAATCACTGATGACAAACTTGAGTTTGACTAATTTTGCTCTTCTGGATGTACTTTAGTACATTGTTCTCTTTGAATAGTTTGTCAAAACAGGCAGAAGGAGTATTATTTTTGATCGTCTCTTCCGAATAAACAAAAGTGTCAGTACAATGTTACTTTTAAAATAATGTTCGAAACATGCAAAAATGATTATTGGTCACACTTTATTTTAAGTGTGTCCTATTTTCACTATTAACTAACCTCAATAAACTCCTAATTACTGCTTATTACTAGTTGGTAAGGTAGTTGTTAAGTTTAGGCAAGGGGTAGTGTTAAGAAATCTAAAATAGGGTCATACAGAATAAGGAATTAATATGACAATCTGCTAGTAATATGCATGCTAAGCATATTAGCATGTTAATGCTAATAGTGAGAATTCTACCAGCGAAATTTAGGCAAAATTAATGTGACCACACCTTAACACAGATAATTAGTTAAGTTAATAGTTAGAATTGGTCCCTAAACTAAAGTGTTTCACAATGCTGATAGTCTCAAAATGTTTATTTGAAATAGCTGATAGCTCAGTCTGAGTTTGAATTTGGCTTGTAACTCGTCTCAAGCTGTCCCACTGTCTTTGTTTGGCAAAATTGTGAGGCTTAACAGGGAATATGAATCAGAATTATATTTAGCTGTGACGGTTACATTTAAAAGCTAAACACATTTCAAGGTCTGATATGAAGAGGATCACATCACAAAACAGAGGCACGAATAACTGGCACAAACACTGTGGAGTTTTGAATATATAAGTCGAAAATATTTGGCATTTTGCTCCATTGTTATGTTGTTGAAAGAATGTAGCAGAAACCCGACTGAGCCTGGTTAATGTTACTCTCACAGGAAGTGGATGGTGGGATGAGTAGATAGAGTACAGGAAGTGTTACAAATGAGTGTGGGAGTGATGACAGAATGCCAGATGTGTTGGCTACATGAGTGTATGGATGAATAGATGTATAAGTAATACTTATACAACCCATGTGCAATAACTTGTGTCTCAGGTAGCTTAGGACATTGCATGTCGATTTTAATTAAAGTGAAACTACACACGGCATGCATTATTAAAAACAAATCCCTTCTATGGAGAAAATTAAAACGACAGGCTTTAAAAATTACTTTACATAGGTCATTGGAATAGCTGCTTGCCATCAACGGAGAAGTGAACTGGTCAGACAATCAAACATCTTGCCCTTTTTAAATTGGAATTATCTTTGTCAAACTAGACTGCACATTGCCTTCACATCCTGTTTGGCCGTTACTCCGGCCTGGAGCTGCAGTTGTCTGTCATAGATACTGTTTGAGAGTTTCCTCCTTGAGAGCTGGAGTTGTTCCAGAGGAGAGTCTGATCCAGGATTAGGCTGTAGTCACTCATCAGGACAAATACTGAGGCCTCAGCTGGTCTGGAATCGGTTTTGGGCTGCTAGTATCAGCAAGTCTGCTACTTCAGATACGGTGGATCCACTGGAGTGACTCGGCTCCAGTGCTGTAATCTAAATGAGTCAGCATTGGCTTATCACCAACACCTGTGCGTCCTTGGGTGTTACAAACCCTCTGACAGGGGTGTGGGCACGCTCTCATGAAGGACAATATTGACAAACATACTGTAGAAGACAGACCTGTTCAGTCTTTGTTTTCATTAAAGATTCGTTATTTGAATTATTTCATTTATTTGAAGTTTTGTAATAATAGCTGAGAACATGCTTAGTGTATTGATGTGATGTCATGGTGAAAACATTGAATGTCAGTCAGAGGCGTCATGTGCACGTGCACCCTCAGATTTTTGAGCCAAGTAGATTTTATGTAGCTTCCAAAAGACAAAACTAACCGAATAATATATTTTATATTTGATACGATCACACCAGTGTGATTAGAACGTTCAGTGCGGCACAGCATCAGCTGCTAAATTCAAATCTGCATTTGCGATGCGAACTTCATGCTTTGGCTGGCACTGAGCCAGAGACAGACGCATTTTTACAGCGCTGAGCCACATTGTAACCAATCACACACTGTTCTGAGATTATGAATGCAATGGCCTATCAGAGAGGTTCAGATGAGTCATCGCTGAAATGCAGTGCTTCAGTGATTATAATAGGAATTTTGAGAGTTCTTGAACTCTGGCTATATTGAAGTCAGTAATGTTCTTTGATAATGTAAATGTTCTTTGCTCTCTTTCTGTACCATGACAGTGCTATAATTAGTAACTTACAGTTTTTAGTAAATTCGTGTTAAATACGACGGCAGATGTATTAATAATATTTTATGGCATGACACCCATATGTAAAAAGACGGGTTTTATGCGTTCTTTGATAGTGTAAATGTCCTTTGCTCTCTTTTTTGAATAAAAAAGGAAAAAGGAAATAAAACCAATAAGCCTACATCAGTTATACAGCGCTATCGTGGCTGCCGTGTGTCACATGACAAGCATGACGAGACCCCACACACACACACACACACACACACACACACACACTCGTGCCCCCTCAAAAATAAAATGTGCATGATGCCCCTGATATCAGTGGATCTGAAAGTTCCGGAAGTGGCCGAATAATTATTAAAATTATCATTTTTAAATGCCTTAAAAAAACACTAAAAATAAAGGTGTACAACATTAAATTGACATCATATTTTTGTTTATTAATTTTTATTACAACAGAAATAGCAGAGGTAAGAATACAAATAAAGAAAAGCTGAATAAATCAAAAGAGAAAATAAAGTAGATTAATAAATATTAGTTTTATAATCTTAAAAGTAAGTAAAGGTTACAGTTAGAACCAAAAGTGCTGTCAATAGAAGTCATGTTATATTATACGTTTTATATAATATAGCCAACTCTAATAAAGTGAGAAATGAACCCTTTTTGCTGAACACAAGGTACTTCAAAGAAAAGTGACACATGCTTTTATTAAAAAGCAATTGTTCACCCAAATGCTGTCATCATTACTCACTCTCATGACTTTCCACTCCCATAGAAGAAGAAATTTTACCAAATAAAATAATTTAACCAAAGCTGAAATATTTAAATATGGCATATCAAGACATTTAATTTCATTTAAAAAATGTATTGCAGCTCAACAAATTATCTGTGTTAAGGTGTGGTCACATTAATTTTGCCTAAATTTCGCTGGTAGAAAAAAGTCCATTGTCTGTTGTCAATAGCAATGTAGGCTATAAAGCTCTGCTCACACCGAAGTCGAAGTTTTGAACCAAGCAGCTTAGTAGGTTCCTATTAGAATTACTGGAGTTTGGTTGCGAAGTTTCACCGAGCAGTGGTAAACTGCACCTTTACGCAAAAGAAAGAAGGCCAAATTAGTTTGGAACAGCATGAAAATGAAAAAAATTAGCTCACAACTACAAATAATTGCTATTTAATCATTTAAAGATGTACCTCGGTTTTATAAATGTTTCTTAAATATGAGGGTTTTGTGATTTATTTTTTATTTTTTTCAGAATAATTGTTCAGGAATTGTTTAATCTGACAAACTCTTTTTCTCAACAGTGATTGTGACATCATGGCCTCAGGATCTCCAGACGTCACAGTCGCTACTGAACCATCAGAAGCAGCAGAAGAGTGTTCAGGTAACGTCCCATTCGGTATTTAGCATCCATGTGAACAACGAGAACATCCATCTCACTCTGTCATAAATTTTTCCTCACATAGAGCAGACCTGTTCAGTCTTTGTTTTCATTAAAGATTCGTTATTTGAATTATTTCATTTATTTGAAGTTTTGTAATAATAGCTGAGAACATGCTTAGTGTATTGATGTGATGTCATGGTGAAAACATTGAATGTCAGTCAGAGGCGTCATGTGCACGTGCACCCTCAGATTTTTGAGCCAAGTAGATTTTATGTAGCTTCCAAAAGACAAAACTAACCGAATAATATATTTTATATTTGATACGATCACACCAGTGTGATTAGAACGTTCAGTGCGGCACAGCATCAGCTGCTAAATTCAAATCTGCATTTGCGATGCGAACTTCATGCTTTGGCTGGCACTGAGCCAGAGACAGACGCATTTTTACAGCGCTGAGCCACATTGTAACCAATCACACACTGTTCTGAGATTATGAATGCAATGGCCTATCAGAGAGGTTCAGATGAGTCATCGCTGAAATGCAGTGCTTCAGTGATTATAATAGGAATTTTGAGAGTTCTTGAACTCTGGCTATATTGAAGTCAGTAATGTTCTTTGATAATGTAAATGTTCTTTGCTCTCTTTCTGTACCATGACAGTGCTATAATTAGTAACTTACAGTTTTTAGTAAATTCGTGTTAAATACGACGGCAGATGTATTAATAATATTTTATGGCATGACACCCATATGTAAAAAGACGGGTTTTATGCGTTCTTTGATAGTGTAAATGTCCTTTGCTCTCTTTTTTGAATAAAAAAGGAAAAAGGAAATAAAACCAATAAGCCTACATCAGTTATACAGCGCTATCGTGGCTGCCGTGTGTCACATGACAAGCATGACGAGACCCCACACACACACACACACACACACACACACACACACACTCGTGCCCCCTCAAAAATAAAATGTGCATGATGCCCCTGATATCAGTGGATCTGAAAGTTCCGGAAGTGGCCGAATAATTATTAAAATTATCATTTTTAAATGCCTTAAAAAAACACTAAAAATAAAGGTGTACAACATTAAATTGACATCATATTTTTGTTTATTAATTTTTATTACAACAGAAATAGCAGAGGTAAGAATACAAATAAAGAAAAGCTGAATAAATCAAAAGAGAAAATAAAGTAGATTAATAAATATTAGTTTTATAATCTTAAAAGTAAGTAAAGGTTACAGTTAGAACCAAAAGTGCTGTCAATAGAAGTCATGTTATATTATACGTTTTATATAATATAGCCAACTCTAATAAAGTGAGAAATGAACCCTTTTTGCTGAACACAAGGTACTTCAAAGAAAAGTGACACATGCTTTTATTAAAAAGCAATTGTTCACCCAAATGCTGTCATCATTACTCACTCTCATGACTTTCCACTCCCATAGAAGAAGAAATTTTACCAAATAAAATAATTTAACCAAAGCTGAAATATTTAAATATGGCATATCAAGACATTTAATTTCATTTAAAAAATGTATTGCAGCTCAACAAATTATCTGTGTTAAGGTGTGGTCACATTAATTTTGCCTAAATTTCGCTGGTAGAAAAAAGTCCATTGTCTGTTGTCAATAGCAATGTAGGCTATAAAGCTCTGCTCACACCGAAGTCGAAGTTTTGAACAAAGCAGCTTAGTAGGTTCCTATTAGAATTACTGGAGTTTGGTTGCGAAGTTTCACCGAGCAGTGGTAAACTGCACCTTTACGCAAAAGAAAGAAGGCCAAATTAGTTTGGAACAGCATGAAAATGAAAAAAATTAGCTCACAACTACAAATAATTGCTATTTAATCATTTAAAGATGTACCTCGGTTTTATAAATGTTTCTTAAATATGAGGGTTTTGTGATTTATTTTTTATTTTTTTCAGAATAATTGTTCAGGAATTGTTTAATCTGACAAACTCTTTTTCTCAACAGTGATTGTGACATCATGGCCTCAGGATCTCCAGACGTCACAGTCGCTACTGAACCATCAGAAGCAGCAGAAGAGTGTTCAGGTAACGTCCCATTCGGTATTTAGCATCCATGTGAACAACGAGAACATCCATCTCACTCTGTCATAAATTTTTCCTCACATAGAGATCAGACGTGAAGTATTAGGACACTCTGAACTCAATGAAGAGACACACGATGCTAGGTCTCACTGAAAGGAAGTCATGTAGCACACAGACAAAGCCAACATTTGTCTCTCCCATACGAGCATGCTTTCCGCTGTCCGACATTTGACCTTTCTCTCCAGTTTAGTGTGGGAAGAAGGAAGCCCAGACTGCTAGAGTCAGATCCTGTAGCGCAGACGGCGGGTCTGCGTGGTGATGTGGATTAGCCATTTCCTCACAAAATAGGGTGCTCACAGAGCCCCGATAATCTCCTCTATCGGATTGTGGGTCTATCTAAGTCCATTAAGTTCAAGAGTTATTCAGTGGCTAGGTTGTGTTTGGGAGGTGTTAATCTTGTACAGATTTACCACAGGATGATGATAATTGATCCATGACTGGGGTTACATTCATTAAATTCATGGCCGTTACCTTACACACGAGTCAAAGGGTCCAAGTATTGTTGGTATGAATGTAGCTATTTTTTTTTTTTTAGATGTAAGGATTTCTGAATCTGAATCTTCTACTTTTGAATCTGTCTAAAAATCAGTGTGATTCATTCAATGATTAATTCAATAACCCTTCCTGTAGCCTACATTATTACATACTTTAGAATTATTTTTTTATTGCTTATTCAAAAATATAGACTAGATTTTCAACCCTCTACATTATGAGTAAATCACTCGCATATGCGACTAAATCTTCACTCTGGGTGACTAAATGATGTCTGATATTAGCCAGTCGCTAATAAATTCTCAGATTTTACTCGCCAGTGTGTGAGTTGGAGGCTAAGTATAAGTTTAGCACAGACATATTTTCACTCGCCGACCACTGACTGAGCGCTTCAGAGTTTCTCTCTCCGTCAAGCGTTCTGCGCTATTTTTCAGTTCATCTCAATGGATGCGCAGCGCACCTGTAATTGGCGTACCGTAAACTTTAGTGTAATGGCGCACGACTCACCGTCGCTTTGGTGAGAGCAGAGAGAGCGAGAGAGTTTTACTTACATATGCAGAATTGACGCGCTACATGTAAACGATATTCTTTGTTATATTTTCCTGTCAAAATAACGGAGTTCCTTTGGATTTTTTCAGCTTTTAAGAACTACCGGGTTTTCTGGTCGTGGGCGGAACTAATGCGCAAACGACAATCGAACACACACAACCTGATTAATATTCATGAATCCAGCAGCTTGTTAATCCTTAGTGCGTTTTATACTGTTCTTATTAGTAGAATTCGTATTATTATTATTATTATTATTATCTTATCAGTATTATTGTTAGTTTTTTCCCTTTTTTTTTTGTACAGAAACACTGAATGACCAAAAAAGCACCACCACCAGTCCTAAATTCAGTTAAAATGTCTATGCATTCATACGTGGTTACCAAGTTTTAATTCTAATTACCAAAGTTCTATCATTAACTAATTCTTGATTATCATAATATCGTATTATAATGTAAGGCATTTGCGAACATCACACAAAGGAACGATGGAATCTCCGCATTCCATCAGAAAACTAACCTCCCTTCTCAACTATATGAGAGTCGTAAAAGCTGAATCATGGTCAGCCCAGGCGCCAACTTTCTCAAATGAGTTCCTGTCTCGCTCTGCTTATCTTTACAAAAAAAACAAGGAGAGAATGATTTACCAAACCACCTCCGATGTCGACAAGCACTAGGACAGCAAGAACTGACCCCCCCCATCTGGATTCATTTAAGCTACAGAATGTCAGTAGGTTTCGTGACTGGCTTCAGAATAAATAAACCATCTAATGGACCACAGAACAAAGAACCTGGTATCTGGAAAGATTCCCGCGACAGACACTCTTGGACCCCCTGACCGTTTAATGCATAAATTAATAATCCGATAAACAGAAAGCGACAGATTAATAGCCCATGTCCAGCGAGAAGAATGGCAGACTCCCAACTCGTGACATGGGCATGACCTCAGGACACCTCCCCTTTCCCCCCTGCATTCCAAAAAAAAGGGACGCAGCCTTTTACTACCTCCCAGAAAAGCATGCGTTTCTCCTGTCACAGACAAAGAAACGTACACGGACAATCATTGAAAATCATTGAAAGTATCGGGAGCATAGATTCACAAATAATATGTTGTATGTCTTATATATATATGCTTGATGTGTTTTCCCTTTTTTTTTTTGTACAGAAACACTGAATGACCAAAAAAGCACCACCACCAGTCCTAAATTCAGTTAAAATGTCTATGCATTCATACGTGGTTACCAAGTTTTAATTCTAATTACCAAAGTTCTATCATTAACTAATTCTTGATTATCATAATATCGTATTATAATGTAAGGCATTTGCGAACATCACACAAAGGAACGATGGAATCTCCGCATTCCATCAGAAAACTAACCTCCCTTCTCAACTATATGAGAGTCGTAAAAGCTGAATCATGGTCAGCCCAGGCGCCAACTTTCTCAAATGAGTTCCTGTCTCGCTCTGCTTATCTTTACAAAAAAAACAAGGAGAGAATGATTTACCAAACCACCTCCGATGTCGACAAGCACTAGGACAGCAAGAACTGACCCCCCCATCTGGATTCATTTAAGCTACAGAATGTCAGTAGGTTTCGTGACTGGCTTCAGAATAAATAAACCATCTAATGGACCACAGAACAAAGAACCTGGTATCTGGAAAGATTCCCGCGACAGACACTCTTGGACCCCCTGACCATTTAACGCATAAATTAATAATCCGATAAACAGAAAGCGACAGATTAATAGCCCATGTCCAGCGAGAAGAATGGCAGACTCCCAACTCGTGACATGGGCATGACCTCAGGACACCTCCCCTTTCCCCCCTGCATTCCAAAAAAAAGGGACGCAGCCTTTTACTACCTCCCAGAAAAGCATGCGTTTCTCCTGTCACAGACAAAGAAACGTACACGGACAATCATTGAAAATCATTGAAAGTATCTGAGCATAGATTCACAAATAATATCTTGTATGTCTTATATATATATATGCTTGATGTGTTCAGGTAATCAGTGCAACTTTAATCAGTGTTTATTACCCTTTTTAGGAAATGAGGTTATTAATATGTGTGTAAGATATGTGAAGTTTAGTATTGAACGTAAACTTGTGATAATTGCAGAATATTGAAATAAGTGAAAAGCTGTTATTTCAAACAGTATGTGTTGTACGACACTATATAGAAGTTATTAACAAAACCTGCAAATCTTCATTTCTCCACATAATAAATTGGAGCCTCTTGTTAATGTATGCACGCTCCGCCTGGCAAGAAGGCGATTGGAAGATCGCGTCGTGGGACGGACTTATGCAGCGGATCAAAACTCAATGCAGAACAGATTTGCTTGCTTGCTTTTCGCCTGTCGCCGTGTTAAGAGCACCTCAACTTGTGCTCACACGCTTACCATCAAAGCGATCGGTCATCCAAAACTCAAACACTTCAGAGAAACACGATCTTCAAAGAACTAAGTTCTATCATTAAATAATATTGATTATCATATTATAATGCTTGACTGACTGATGTTAAGAGTGCACTTTCAGATATTTATAAAACTGTACCATTTTACAAACAAACACACACATATACATATATATATATCAGTCTGGCGAGTAAACTAAAATATTTACCAATTAATGGTGATTCAGTTGCCAAGGTGTCCATAGATGGTTGATTTTAGTACTGATTCAAATTATTTGAATCGTTTTACCAAAAAATCTTATTTAGATTCATTTAATGATTCATTCAGTGACCCTTCCTGTGTGATGCATTATTACACACTTTAAAAGTATTTTCATAATTGCTGATTGAAAAATATAGACTAGCTTTTAGTACTGACTCAAATATTCTGAATTAGTTCATCAAAAAAAGCTAATTTAGATTCATTGACTAATTAATTTAGTAACCCTTCCTGTAGGCTACATTATTGCAGATTTTATATTACACTTTGAATGTTTTTAATTGTTCATCCACAGTGACATGCTAATTGCTGGAACATTGATTCTTGCAAGTGAGCTAAGTCATCTGAATCATTTAACAAGAAAGCTCATTCAGATTCATTGATTGATCCATTCAGTAAGTCTTCCTATACAGTCATGGCCAAAAGTTTTGGCAGTGACATACATTTTGTGTTTCGCAAAGTTTGCTGCTTAAGCTGTTGTGGTGTTCATTCACATTGTTTCTAGATTATTGTGTAGAGTGATCAGATGCATTTTAAATAATTGCTAAAAGCTTCATTGGCCAAAAAATGAACTTTTCACAAAAATACAATTTTCACAAATTTCACTGTTTTTTTACCTTGACACAAAATGACCATCTAACATTAATTGACTAATCATATCAGCAGCACATGTGAAAGTGTGAATGAGAACTAGTCAGGTTAATCACTATCATACTAATTAGATTGTAAGAGCAGACTGGTTGCTATAAAAGGAGGGAAGAAGTGCTGAGCTCACATGCGCTTGCGGAGGAATGTAAACACTCACGAGAATGAAAGAGCAAAACTCCCGCTGTGAATAGAAAGGCTTACAGTTAATGAAAAGCGCTTCTAGATCGGGACAGCACATCTTCTTTAACACGGTTACATCTGTACACCACCTTTCGTTGATGTAAAAGCATGTCCCGCCGCCGCGCGATTTCCCCGTTGATTCTGCGTCGCGGCCCGCTCTGAACAGCTGAAAGCCCGGCAGATTTAATGCGCTGTCCGGTATGGCGTCATTCAGCCAGGTTTCCGTGAAACACAGAGCAGCAGATGATATGATATGATATGCTTATCATTGTTTTTCAGTATACCATAGAAACATGTGGAAAAATAATCTACAAATACTGAAGCAGCAAACTTTGCAAAACACAAAATTTATGTCACTGCCAAAACTTTTGGCCATGACTGTACTCTCTATATAGCACACCTTAAAAGTATTTTCATAATTGCTGATTCAACAATAGAGGCTAGACTTTTACTACTGACTCAAATATTCTGAATCAGTTCATCAAAAAGCTCATTCAAATTCTTTTGTTGATTCGTTCAATAACCCTGCCTGTAGGCTACATTATTGTAGATTTTATATTGCACTTTAAATATGTTTTAAATTGTTCATCCACAGTGATATGCTAATTGCTGGAACATTGATTCTTGCAAGTGAGTTAAGTCATCTAAATCATTTAACAAAAAAGCTCATTCAGATTCATTCAGTAAGTCTTCCTGTACTCTACATTATAACACACTTTTAAAGTATTTTCTTGCTTATTCAAAAATCTAGAGGCTAGATTTTTACTACTGACTAAAAATATTCTGAATCATTTCATTAAAAAAGCTCATTCAGATTAATTCATTGATTCAATCAATGACCCTCCCTGTAGGCTACATTATTATAGCTTGCAGATTTTATATTGCACTTTGAATATGTTTTTAATTGTTCATCCAAAGTTACATGCTAATTGCTTTAACATTGATTCTTGCAAGTGAGTTAAGTCATCTGAATCATTTAACAAAAAAGCTCATTCAGATTCATTCTCTGATTCATTTAGTAACTTTTCCTATAGATTTCACGATTATGCCTTGAATTGTGGTCGTCAGTATTTTTTTCACATTAATAAACTTTTGAGTCATAGACTCAATTGTTAGTATGTTCAATAGGTTCATATATCTTCAGTAAGTTCATCTAACAAATAATATCCTCCTTTAAAGCTTGCATTGTAAGGCTGTTTGCTCATGCTGCAGTTAGTGGTTGAAGGTAGAAAAAGCAATCACGTCTCTCTGCTACAAGGGAGAGGCCTGAATGGAAAATATGAGTCATGGTAGTGAACAGGACTATATTGTTCACTTAAAAGATTGATTTCAAATTACTGAGTTGAAAAGATGCAGTGCAGACCCTGGGAAAAAGACATGATTATAATATATTAAAAGTTCATTTTGAATTTGATACTAGTTTTAATATTATTAAATTATTTTGACAATGATAAAGTTGATTTATTGTAACTTTTGCTGTGATATACATGCATAAACAATTATTGTACATCCCTGAAATAAAACCTCGGCGTAAACAATGCAAACCTTTTTCCTAGGGCACTTAGTGTTTAATGTGGCTGCATTTAAACATACTGAGGCTCTGTTCTTAGAAGGCAATATTTAGCATCCCTTACTGTGTAATCAAATAACCAAGCATTGAGTGGTTTATAAGAGACAGTGAGATCTCTTTCACTGTGTGTTGTTTACTGCCTTTAGACGGGCCCCAGCTGGAGACTGTAGGCTTTGCCAGTAGAGCTACATCATGTGACTCTCCTCAAGACGAGAGTGAGAGAGACAGGATGTCAGACAGCAAGGGAAAACCAATACACAAAGCCTAAAGTCATAATCGAGTTCTCAAAGACTGTATGGAGAGCAGTAAATTCACTCACCAAAGCTATGATTTTATTCTCCAGCAAGTTTTTATTGAGTTGAGTTGAGTGAGACTAGCTCTGTTCCAAAACCTAGCAAGCTGCCTACCTAGACAGCATTTTAAAGGAATCACCAAACATAAAGACTGTTCCAAAAGGTAGGCAGTAACATAGCTAAAATACTGTATTTTGGCCTAATCACATGTATCCTTCATTGAGAAGTCAATTCAAGAATGCACTGTGAAAAAGTAAAATGTGGCAAACATAAAAAGTAATTTCTATCATGACAACTCTTGGAAAATTTTAGTATGGTAATGGATATGACAGTGTTAATGTATTTGGTCTTGTAGGAATAGATCTGTTACGCTGCTGCTGCTGTTAGTTATTGCAGTTGTTGTAGATTATTGCTGCTGCTGCAAAACAAGTACAGGAACTTGCTACTGCCAGTGCATACGACGATACGGTGCTGTGACAATTTAAGACATACTGCTGCTGCACAAGTAGCATATAATAACCCGTAGCAGATATATACAGGTGGAGCTGGGGAAGGTGGAGGGTTTCAGAGGAACTCAGCAGTAAACTCATTGACTGTGTATGCAATATTAACCAATCAGCTTGTGCCAAGTAGTTTAACGCTGTGAATATCAACAATTTACATTAACGACCCATCAGCCTGCGCAATCTAGAGTTTCATGAGAGAACTTGGCATTTATGCCAAATTTAAACTACAAAGGTCTTACAGAAGTGCTTCTGACGTGCCATTTAAGTCTCTTTAAACGGACTGTTAATGCTGCTCAGAGGAGGCACACAAATTTTAACTGCATTATTATACTAGAGGCAGAGGTGGGTCAGAGCAGGAATAATTTATTCTGGTTTTTATGCTGCATTACGTCTTTCTCTTTACACAGATTTTGAGCAGGCACAGAGCAGCCTTAACTTAAGCTTTATAAATATACCTTCAGAGTATCATGATGTTAGCCAAATTCTGTTGGAGTGGAGTCAGTGGTTGTTAGGATAAATAGATCTAGGATGTTTAAAACAGTCAAATTGGCTAGTGTTGTTTTTAAAAATCTCCCCACAACAAGTGCAAGCCATCACTGAGAATTGTGTTTGTTCTCACAATTCTACTAGTGCGTGACTCTAATGACTCTACTAGTAAAGGTCGTCATCCCAGTATTGTTCACGCAGCTGTACTTCTTTAAAGACCACTGGCTTTTTCTGTAGAATGAGACTGACCTTTTAATGTTTGTTTTGGCTTTTTAAGACTTTCTGGTTCTTAACCTTTGGGATGAATAAAATCAGTTTGTAATCTAATTGTTAAAACTGGCTGAAATCCCCAACACTGCATCTTAAGCTGTGCACTGCAGGTGATGTCATAGTCACATGTCATGATGCATGAAAAATACACACCCAATTAGCAGCTGTTTCTGTTGGCCACTATACATAGAGACATCTATATGATGAAAACAAACATTTCATTGTATTACAGTGAACTGCATCATTGATTAACTAAGAAATCACTTGATTTAACACTAAATGCGGTATTGGGGCTCAGTTGTGTGTTCAACAATATTGTTGTGTGAAATTATTCAATATTAAATCTCATTGGGCCTTTTAACAAATTAGTTTTTAAAACTAAAGTAACAGTGGATCAATTCTACAGCCATTTCACTAATACAATTAGTACTTTATTGGCAACTAAAGATAAATTAGTGTTACATAAGCACCCAGGAGGGAATATTTATGGGTCTACAATGACATTTTGTTAAATAGTTACTATATAAACACATTTATTATAGTATTATACAATCCACAGCAATTCGCTATCAGGACTCCTCACTTTACCATCTTGACCCCAATGCAATGGTGTTTGCGTCATAATCTGCGACGTGATTGTTTAAACCTGCTGTATATATAATTTCTAAGACTTGAGGGCCTGCAAACATGATCGTCTGCCAGTTGAACTTATTTTGTTTAGACAAGTGAACACTGACTTATTGTAAGCACATGTTCAATGTTTGCTTTATGCAAGCCTTTCAAAATTCAAGATTCTCCTATGAGATGCCTTCAAAAGTGGTACTCATTTAAATATATATATGTTGTTTTTTTAATCCAGGGAAAAAGAAGTCCAAATTCCAGACATTCAAGAATTTTTTTGTAAAGAAAAAGAGGAAGGAAAGTCCTGCACCATCAAGTGAAAGTGGTTTAAAGGCCAGTCAATCGAGTGACGACGTCAACACCTCAGAGCCAACCATCATCCATGCCAACAGCGACAATGACCGCGGGTGAGGGAATACAGTTAAAATCACTTCGATTTTTATTACTATACTGCATTTCTGTTATAATTTATATACTGTATATATATATATATATATATATATATATTAGGGGTGTGACGATTCACAAAATTCACGGTTCGGTTCGATACGACACAGTGATGTCACGGTTTGATGGGGGCGGGGGGGTAACTGCTTTCGTCGCAATGTTGGAAATATTTATGTTTTATACCATGAAGGCGAGCCAGTGGATATCACTAGAAACTGAAAGTAAAAGCAGAATGACGGAGCTTTCGGCATCTGATGCCGCATATTCTCTCAGAGACGACGAGAGATGAATCTACTTCAACATATGCTGATAATGGTATAAAGCTAACTGTTTTAATTTATTCCCTTAATATTTCTCTTGTGGCCTGTACGTAGTAAAAAAAATGAGAAGAAACGTATTTGGTGTTAAACAGGTTGTTTTTGAAAGTCGGCGCTTTAAATAGGCTAAATAAAGCTTTTTATTTCATTGATTTGTATTGATGACTGCAGTGTTAATATTTTAATTATAGGCCTATAATTAATTGTATAATAGACCTGTTTTAAAAGACCTTTTTTTAAAACATTTTAATTGAGGAGCAAATAGTCTTATCTTTTGTTATCCTCGCAGCGTGTCAGTTATGCGGTAATATTGTGGGGCAAATTAATTGTAATTTTAATAATAAAGTAAAAATAAATTAATTAAATTTAATAATAAAAGTAACTTCATAATAATAGGCCTAATAAAAATAAGAATGTAACAGATCTACATTAATTGAAAATGCCAAATCCTCGTAATATTTCCAATAATTGATGTTTTTGACATTATCTCTGGCTATCGTCGATACAAGATCCTCGTCTTTCGACGCACCCCAACACGGGGAGGTTATCGTGGGGCAGACAGCACGTTGCCTGTTATGTAATTTGGGCTGCCTTGTTGAGCACAGTGGCACTGAGAACATTATATTTCACACACTTTAAGCTCTTTTATTTTCCAAATGGAATAGGATTAATCCAACGAATCGTTCGGTTTGTAATGTGTACCGAACCGAAAGCCTCGTACCAAACGGTTTGCTATAAATATGTGTATCGTTACACCCCTAATATATATATATATATATATATATATATATTAGGGCTGTCCATTTAACGCATTAATAAGATTAATTAATTACGATGAAAAATAACACATTCAAATTATTAACGCATTTAACGCACTTGCCCCGTCCCAGGCCTATGTGGGTCATCTGGCATTTCATACAGATGACTGATGACAAATATGATGCAGGGCAACAACTCACTGCGTGATGGAGCCTGAAGAACATAGTTAGAGTATCCCTAAAATTCAAGATATGGGGTAAAAATGCCCCTGTTTGAGTTTTTGTCTCGTATTTACATCATATAGTTGAGCAATAGCCTATCACAGGAGCAATAAGTGCAATATCACACGAGCGCAAATGTGATACTGATTTTATACAACAGTTCAATAAATAAGAAGTGAATAGTGTTATTTTAGACACAATGTTGTCTGTTTTGCTCAGTTTTGCCAACGAAAATATAAAGACAAAGCAGAACTGTTCGTCTCTGAGCGACACACAGCAGCATTTAATTTCTTAATGCACGTTTTGAATGAATTGGGTGAAGCATTAGGCTCGTTGGATTTGAAGTGGTGCTGTAGACCGGTTTATGACATCAAAGTACCGCAAGAGCGATTCAAAAGCATGCAGCGTCGTCTGCTCTCTAATCGCTCTCACGGTACTTTGATGTCACACACCGATCGGTCTGATGGTGATGATCCACTTCAAGTCGAACAAGCCTAATGATTCAATGGACCATTCATAAAGAGAACCATTACTACACTCCTGAATGAATCAGCCGTTTGAACGAATCAAATGAATGACTCGATTACTTCATCATTAAGACATTTACCACCACCTACTGGTAGTTTTAGTTTCTTATTTAGAGTATCATTTCATCAAAGAAATAATTTCATATTTCCATAGTAATAATAATAATACAAATTATTAAAGGTATAGTTCACCCACCCAAAAATTAATATTTTGTAATCATTTACTCATCCTCATAGTCAAAAAGAGTAATAAATTTTAATAAATAATAAATTTTATGTTGAATCAAACTTAAATATTTCTTGCTGAAGCTACTTTTTATAATGTCCGTTTGATGCTTTACACAACAATGACTTTAAATTATCTTTTGGGAGTAATTTCTCAGCAAATGTGATGTGCGATTCATTTATATTAATATATTCATCTTTTTCCCATTTTCTCACATGCTATGCAGTATTACACTTTACCAATTATTTATGACACATATAAACTTTTCTCTGCTCCGTTCAAAGATCCAAGATCAACATGGGAAACAAAGCCATGTCACATGATAGTGTCTTCGTGTCTGATTCGCCCTCATCAGAGACTCATGAGGGTCTGGGGGCATCCCAAGACAGCATTCATGGGAAAGTGAAATCTCTGCAGGTATTCCAGTCTGTTATGATTTATTCATATATTAATTGTGTTTTATGCCCATTTTTTATTATTATCATGATTCAGTTGTCAGAAATGTTCAAATTTGTGTTATTTAATATCATCAAATGGATTTTGATATTGTCCTGTTCTAACTTTTTAAAAACGTTTTATTCAAAGTTATTCAAAATGCCCCAAATTCCAAAACCCCACACTGTTAAAAAATACATGTAAAAATAAATAAATAAATGTACATTTAAAATTAACTTGGCTGTGTAAAAAATAAGTCTTTCTGGCTCTGTTTTGTGCCATTTTTATGGAAAGTGGCATCCATGTGCTCAGATAGAGTGTATAAGTATCTGTTTTCTTTCCTGTCCTCTTTCTTTAATGACTATTAGTGAAGGCACTGGACTTTGGTATAAAATTAGCAGGTCTAAGCCTCAAGACACAGAGCCTGAGATTTTCTCTCTTGATGTTTTGCCACCAGCACAATCTAGACAGCAGGGATCATTGTCAATGTCACTGATAGACAGAATAAAACAAAACAAAGGTGAACTAAAACAATGCCCTTAAACAAATGTGTAATGTGATGTTCAGTAAGTTTATAAACCTTAAATGTATTTATGTGAGTATCAGTATTTAAAGTCGCCAGTGGATGCCCACAATATGTTTGTCTCACTTGTGTCTTGGCATTGATTAAAGGCTACTTAGTGTAGCTTGATGCGGTTAGCGTATTACCCGTAGATATACCGGATAGGCACTTTGTCACTGAGCCAGACATGAGAGCAGATCAGCAATGAAAGTTACCAGTCCATTAAGAGAGGAATCAGCCACTGTTTGAAAGAAGCAGATCATCTAAAAATAGCTGACACAAAGCAGAATGAATTTCTAAGAGGTGTCTAAAAAGCATGGACTGGATATTTTCCTTTTTTTATAAAGGATATTTAACTCAAAAATGAAAATCCTGTTATCTTACACTACCATAACATTTCTTTTTATATATATGTTTTGGAACAAAGTCTCTTATGCTCACCAAGGCTGCATTTATTTGATGAAAAATACAGTAAAAAATATCAATACTGTGCAATATTATTACAATTTAAAATAACTGATTTGTATCGTAATATATTTTAAAATGCAAGCTAAATTTTCTGCAGCATTACTCCAGTCTTCAGTGTCACATGATCCTTCAGAAATCATTCTAATATGCTGGTTTGCTGCTCAAGATTTACTACTGGATACAGACATTTCTTATTATATCTGATTGTCTTCCATTTTCTTTTGATTTCTAAATATTAACCTTTTTTTTTACAGGATTCTTTGATGAATTGAAAATTCAAAAGAACATTTATTTGAAATAGAAATCTTTTGTAACTTTAACTTTACTGTATTTTTTTAACAATTTAATGCATCCTAGCAAAAGTATGATAAAAAATCATACTGAGCTCAAACTTGTAAACGGGAGTGTCTCATGTCAACACATTAATGTACAATATAGTAGGTAGTAGTAGTGTGAGATTAATCTGTTTGAACAGTTATCGATAGTTCACCTTTCTGTCCTGTCTGTAGCTGCAGCTGAAGCAGGCGATTCGTCTGGGCTCTCCGCCATCACTCCTGTGCGGGAGGAAAGGAGAGGATGCTGGGGCTCTTTCTGAAGATGATGGTCTTCCCTGCAGCACTGTGCTGGCCACACCTCCTCACACAGTACGCCTCTCCTCACTTATTACTTGCATCAGTATAGACTCTTGGATTTCTATAGCACAGATATAGGTTTGAGTCAATGAAACGTGAATGTGTCACGCAAGCTTTTAAAATCAGACTGAAATGATCAGAAACCTTGTTAAAAATAAACTTCAGTCGGTTGTGTCTAATGTTGAGATGATTCAGAAGGATTTGCAGAGCTGTAGGTGCTACACACAAACAGAAACAGCACTAGGTTTGACAGCCTTTGACACGTTTTACTCTTATCATTAGTTGTATGGGTGTTTTGAAATAAAAATATCTATCCTACTTGCTTCTTATTAGCTTACTGTGACTGACTGGTTTTGATAAATATTCCCTGGGAAGGAAGTTTTTTCACTGGGAAGGAAGTTGAGAGTTTTGGAAAGTATGTTTTCATAGTAGAGCTTTTTTATATGAAAAGATGAAGGACATTTTGATTCCTGATGATTATGTCTTAAGGCCTTTACTTGCTCCCAGAATTTTTATAAGTGACGACACCCAAAAATAAAAATTCTGTCATCATTTACTCACCCTCATGTCATTCCAAACCTGAATGACTTTCTATCCTCTGTAAAACACAAAAGAAGATATTTTGAAAAAATGTTGGTAACCAAACAGTTTTGGTTCCTATTGACTTCCATTATGTTTTTGATCATACAATGGAAATCAATGGGAACCGAACCGTTATATACACCCATATACACTGAAATATCATTTTTTTGCACATACATTTTGAAGCAGTTATCTCATAATCATGTTGTGCTTTCATCACCAAATAGAACCATATACAAAGTCAAGTAATCAGACACACTGTGATGAACGTGCTATGCATGCCTGGGTATTTTTGGCTCTGTGAAAAGCGTGTATGAGCCTCAGACATCACAGGGCATGATTGAAAAGACAGGAAGCTCCCTGCTGAGTTCTCTAACAGGATTAGTTGCCATGTCGTTCCCCTCGCTGTACCTGCCTCCCCTCGAATCTCTTCAGAGATGTACACAGTCCCTATCCTCACCTTCCCTTAACTTGAGCACAGTGAGACCAAAGCTGCTCTTTAATTTAGAAAATCTCATATAGTGAGAGAGAGTGAGTTTTGAGATTCTAGTCCAGACTATCAAACAAGTGAAAATGTGTTTCAGGTGAATATATGACTGTGATATATATCCAATTTTCTTGTAATCGGTAAGGTAAAATGATTTTGTTGATTTGGGAGTCATTTATTAAGGAAAACATGTTTTATGTCAAACATTCAAACAGGAAATGATTGTAATATGTCTATTTATCGTTGCAGTCAGTGGATTTGACCCAGAGTTCCTTGAGCATGGAGGCTTCAGACAGTGAAGATGATCAGGTGACACAAGCACACATAAATCACACGCCACATATCAGAAATGCCTGAATGGTCTGTGGAAGGCTTGTGTTAAAGGGACAGTTCACCCAAAAATGATAATTCTGTACAGAAAGGATCTGAAATCTCTCAGGTTTCATTAAAAATACATTAATTTGTGTCTAAAAGATGAATGAAAGTCATTGGTTTGGAATGACATGAGGGTGAGTGAATGATGAACAGTATGTTCATTTTTGGGTGAACTATCCCTTTAAGAGTGAGCACAATCGCATGCTTTGAATGGTGATGTCATGCATTTAAATGCAAATTAATTACAGCTGCATCTACATGTAGGCAAATTGTTTGTAGGCATTCTTGATCCAGCTAAACACACTAATGCAGTGTTCCCAACCCTGTTCCTGGAGGCACACCAACGGTACACATTTTCAGACTTTTCCTAATCAAACACACCTGAATCAACTCATCAGCTGGTTTGTTACAGTAGAGACTCCGAAATGGACGGGTCAAATAAGGGAGACATCCAGCATTAGAAACACACTTTTGTTTGTAGCTTGTCTTGTAGCTAACTAATTTTCAAATCAGTAGCTTGACTGTAGTTTAAATATTTTTGAATAACCTGTAGCTGGATTTTCTGAGAAATGGTGCAGAATTATTTGGTTGTGGGTATCACTTAATATTCATACATTTAAATGTGTCTCTGTTTTGGACCACTGCAGATCATTTGAATCGAGCACCTTTGGGTGTGGATTCAGACTAGTAACATGTTTGGAATGTTCCCATGAAGTCCAGCGCTGAGAGATTCATATTAAGAGTGTGCTTATCTGCTGTTGTTTTATCTGCTAGTTTGGATCAAGTTGAACTTGCTCAGTTAAGTGTTGTGTCATCAGCGGTATTTACAGATACTGACATGTGTTCAGAACAAGTGCTTTCACAGTCAAAGGCAGTTTGAAACAGACATTAGAGAGCAGGACACTGCTTGTATCCAGTAGAAAGTTACATTTGAATTTCAAATAAAAGTGAAACTAGTGTTCATTGAAAGGGCATTTCTACGACTCAGTGCACATGCATCTCACGCACGACACCATTGCCTATCCAAAACTGTTCTAAAACAATCTCAAACCACTGAAAAACATGCATTTTGGATTTGTCTTGTTGCCAGGGCTTAAAATAGCTATCATGTGTTTGTGTTATGCAATGCTTTGAGCTGGACCAGAGGATGTTTTGAGAAATTGGGTTTCGGTGAGAAAAGTACTGTTGGATATTTTAAATGGGGATTCATTTTTGTTATACACTAATGTTCAAAAGTTTGGGTTCAGATTTGTAATGGTTTTTTTTTTTAAAAGCAGTCTCTTATCCTCACCATGTCTCCATTTATTTGATCAAAAATACAGAAAAAGGAGTAATATTGTGAAATATTATTGCAATTTAAAAGTGCAATTTTTAAAATAACTGTATTTTAAATGTAACTTATTCCAGTCTTCAGTGTCACATGATCCTTCAGAAATCATTCTAATATGCTTATTTGCTGCTCAAGAAACATTCATTATTATCAATATTGAAAACAGTTGTGCTGCTTAATATTTTTGTGAAAACCATGAAGTAATACAAAGACGAAAAGTAGAAAAAAAACAAATATAAAGTTAAAACGAACCGCATTTATTTGAAATAGAAATCTAACATTATAAATGTCTTTAATCGCCTTTGATCAATTGAATGCATCCTTTCTAATAAAAGTATTAATTTCAAATTTAAAAAAATGATACTGAGCACAAACTTCTAAACAGTAGTGTAATGAGTGCAGTGCACAGGTACTATTGAATGAACAGCTTAGGGACGATGAAACAAGAAAGGAAGCAAGTAAAGGATGCTTTAACAATTTTCGGATTTTCCGTATTAAAGTTGATGTATTTATTGGCACCCTGATGTCTAGATATCATATCAGCATCGGCCATTAAAACCCATATTAGTTAATGACTAGTAAAATTTGACAGTGTTGTTGAATGCTGGCTATCTTTGACTGCAGGGGTTATGAGTGAAGTAGGCGTGTGGTCTGAAAAGCATTCCAGCGGTTCACCCTCGCAGCCTGGCTGTCTGCTGGAAATGGGATATTCCAGAAATCTGGGTCAAAACGGCTGCCAAGCTGGACCTGAGCACAGCACAAACACACGGCTGTCTCGCTTAGAACTCATTCACACGGGTTCCTGACATACTGCACCATTAAAAGCATGTTAATGTGTGTTTTTTCACTTTCAAATGCGTTAATCTGAAGTTAAAGGGTTAGTTCACCCAAAAATGAAAATGCTGTCATTAATAATCACAGACTCAGCTGTTGATTTTTGGAATGCAATAGCCAATCAGAGGTGATTAAGAATCTACTCACCCAGTGCTGAAATTGCGTGCTCACGAATCCTCTCATTTTAACACATGAAGTGTAGACATTGTGAAAGATTCATTGTGCATACATTTATTGTGTTATAACAGAGCTTTCCCAGACAGCAACATAGTGTTGGCCCAGATCCGGTCCATATCTGGCCCGCGTGAAATCCATGCGGGCCAGATGTGGGCCGGATCTGGGCTGACACTGGTTGCTGTCTGGGTTATGATAGTCTCAGCCTCAGATGTCACGCCCACGGACCGTTGGCTAAACGTCTGATGCATATGGCACACAAAAGTGGAAACACTTCAGGAGTTTCGAAGTCGTCGTCAGATTGGTTGAATTATACAGGATTTCCGGTAGACGTGCAGGTCGCGTTCTTTAACGTTCCGCCTGGAAACAAAGATGCCGTGATGCCAAACCCTCTCACGAAAAAAGAAAGCCATCGTGTTTACAACCGTGACGACGAGCGCTTATCAGGATCAACTAAACGCTGGATTTTCAAAAGTATGTGAAATATTTCAAGTTCGCGGCATAGAATCTTTAAAATACGTCCGAGAGTGAGAGAGAGAGCCGTCAGTCTGAAGGTCTGGCTACGCGAGACTAGGGTTATGAGATCGCGATTAACTGAGATGTCAGCTTTTAGTGATAATAAAGGAAGCGCTGCTCGCATTCTGCCATGCCAAACCATGCACACAGCAGCCCATGCTTGCTTTTCTGTTAAAAATAACAGTGGTTTGTGAATGTTGATGCTTAGCCTAAATAACAAATATTTTATCGGGAGTGTTTATGCTGAGATGTTGTGGAGCTTAGGAGATGTTACAGAACCATTTCATGTAAATTTCTTCGATGTACTGAAAAAAATCTATATAGATTACTTTTATGTGGGCGGGGGCGGGACAAAACATGAATATCGCAGGCAGGAGCGGGACCAGATAAGATATATTTCTGCGGGAGTGGGCGGGCGCGGGACAGAATCTTGCGGGAGCGGGACTGAAAAATCCATCCCGCACAGGTCTCTACTCTGACCCTCCATAGACAGCAATGTAATTACCATGAATCAAGGTCCAGAAACGTAGCAAGGAGATCGTTAAAATAATCCATGTGACATCAGGGGTTCAACCATAATTTTTACGAAGCTGCGAGAATACTCTTTGTACACAAAGTAAACAAAAATAACGACTTTATTCAACAATTCGTCTCCTCCGCGTCACCCTGGTGCCATTTTGGAGAATATCCACTGAACGTAAACAGCGTATGCTATTCTGTGTCAGCTGCGTCATGCGGATAGGATGACATGAGGGTGAGTAATTAATGACAAAATTTTCATTTTTGGGTGAACTATCCCTTTAACGCTCACCTATTGATCGAAGCCTCTTTCTGCCACAGAATAAAAGAATACAAATGGTAATTGCAGCTTTTCTTGTATATCACAGTTCTGACTTTTATATCTTGCAATTCTGACTTTTTTCTCAGAATTGCGCGAATAAAAATCAGGATTGTGAGACAAACTTAACACTGCAAGAAAAACATCAGAATTGCCAGATATAAACTTAGAATTTATTATTTTTTTCTCAGAATTCTAAGGTTACATCTTGCAATTCAGTATTTTGTTTCCTCTACGGAATAAATAATAAAAAAGTAATTGTGACTTTTTATCTCACCATTCTCACTTTTTTTCTCGCAGTTGCATGTTAATATCTCACAAATACAGATACAAACTCAGAAATGCAAGAAAAAAATTGACATATTGTGTGATTAAAAGTCGCCACTACCTTTTTTATTGTTTTAACGAGTGGAGCATGGTGGAAACAAGCTTCCATACTTTTTAAGCTTCATGAATAATATTTAAGTTACAGTAGTAGGCAATAATTCCAGACACACATGGCAGCTTTATTTATGTCGCCACAAAATTGTTCCTTCAGTTGGAGAATTATTTAAATAATAAAAGTTTTAAAAGCAAGCAAGACTTGGTATTAGAGATGCAGATTTGAGAAAAAACAGTGCTTATACAGCGGTAAGGACCAGCAGTCGCAACATTGCCAACATAACCTTCATTTGTTTCTGCTGGAGAGGCTTTTGTTTGCGTTTCATTCTGAAAGGAAATAGCTGAGGATAATCATCATAATTAGTCATGATGAGTCAGTGGTGGTGAAGGTGGCTGGGTATCTGTTTTTTTATTACGGTTCATGCTGTATGCACGAATGACCTCAAACAAGAATTTATTCTGCTATCATGATGCCACTCTGGTATTCTGGTGGTTAAGGGATGGAAGGAAATGCTTTGAGTACGAAAACCGTTGAAACTGTATCCCAAATATGGAGGTTTTGGTGGGGAAGTGGTTTGAAAGAATTTTAAGAGTACTATTATTTGGAATTAAAGTTGTAAACAAATCTTATTGAACTTATTTAGACTCACTAACATCTGTCTTCCTTGTCCCCCTCCATCATATGAAGATGTCGTGTGAAGCTTCTTCGAGACCCGGCACCCCTCAGGGCTCCGTCCCCGGAGACTTCAGTTTGCCCGCCAGCTCCGTCTCCTGCTTAGACAGCTCAGCTGCCCGTCACCGCATCGCTGTCAAAGCCAACGCTTGTGCCAAGAGAAAGCCTGCCAGCGTAAGATTCTTCACATTATCCATTCATACGCTTTAATTATCTATGGTGCCTCATCATATGAGGCCAACAAGCTGTTAGTGATGTTTTATTCTTGTTTAAGTTGTCTTTTTGAGCGTTACAGGAATCCAGAATGGAAAAACATTCATCTTTTTGTGTTAGTGGCGTTGAACTGAGCTGTGTGCTTATTCGTGTTTAGAGGCAAATGTTGGACAAGAGAAGAGACCTGAGGGAAAGAGTGCTGCTCAGAGACACAGAGGACAAACTACAGATTATGGTCACTAGTATTGGAGAAGAACATAAAGGTTTGTCTATATTTACAATATAAAAAGTGGTAACCAGCGATTGTTACCTTAAAGCTAGTTCTATTTCTATAAAATGTATTTTTGTTGGTATAAATTTATTAGTGCTGTCAAACGATTAATAGTGATTAATCGCATCCAAAATAAAAGTATTTGTTTACATAATATATGTGTGTGTACTGTGTATATGTATTACGTATATATAAGTACACACGTATGCATGTATATATTTAAGAAAAATGTTGTTTATATATTAAATAATTTAATAATAATAATAATTTATTTATATATATGAAATGCTGGGTAGTAACTGGTTACATGTAATCTGGATAAAAAAATTAAAGTACTTGCAATATTTCAAAATATAATCAGATTACAGTTAAATTTTTATAGATTACATGTTTATATTTTCACAATGACAGTAAAGTAAATTATTCATAATTTGATAAAGCATGAAATATATTTGATTATCAGTTAGGTAAAAAAGTAATCAAAAAGTAGTCAGAATACATCACTTTATGTGTGTAATCCAATAGATTATGTTAATAACTACAATTGCCATCATGCAATTTGTAATCAGTAATGTCAGTAATACTTTTATTCTGTAAAGATGCATTAAAAGGATCAAAAGTGACTTCAAATAAATGCAATGCTTTTGAACTTTCTGTTCATCAAAGACTCCTGAAAAATATTTCACGGTTTCCACAAAAATATTAAGCAGCACAACTGTTTTCAACATTGATAGTAATAATAAATGTTTCTTGAGCAGCAAATCAGCATATTAGAATGATTTCTGAAGAATCATTTGACACTGAAGACTGGAGTAATGATGCAGAAAATTCAGCTTTGATCACAGGAATAAATTACATTTTAAAATATATTAATATATACATAGAAAACAGTCATTTTATATCGTACTATTTCATTACATAATTTCAAAAATCTTACTGACCCCAAACGTTTGAATGGTAATTCAATAATTGTTGTTACTAGTTCAATAATTCTTTTTCTATTGTTCAATTTGGTCTAGATTTGCCCGGAGAACAGGTGAATGATTCAGACAGTGAGTCATTTGCTTCTGAACAGGAGGAAGAGGAAGTGAGCGACTCCAGCCAGTGTCAAAGAACTTCTCCAACATCCTCCATCTCAGCTGGAGACATCTCTGAAGGAGACGAACATGTTCCTGGCGAGGATCACGTCCCGAAGTCTGAGGTCCCAGAATCCTCTTGGGAGAGTCCAGTAACACTTGAGCTGCAGGCCGATGACTTCCTGTTGGACACAGGATGTGAGGTCGTTCCTGAGGAGCAGGGGTCATTGCTGGAGGAAGTGTTGAGCTCCCTGAAGAGCCCTCTTGCGTCAGGACTAGCACTGGAGCATGAGAACATGCTTCGTCAGAGTGAGGTACAGCACATTCAATGACATTTTCAGGAAGAATGAAACACTGAGATATTCCATCTGCAAATTAGTTGGCATAATCGTAAAATAAGGTGTCTGAGACAAATTGAAAAATGTGCAAATGTACTGTTTGCATTCATGTTAGTTTTGGGAAAAAATTCTACGATTTTCATCAAATGTTTAAATATAATGACTGTAAAATAATCATGTGGTGTAATCATCGTGCAGTGTTTTTCTTAAATACATGTACATATCTTAATCATTATTTTCAAATGATTAAAAAATATAAAAATATTAATCGGTTATTTTTTGTATTTTTTTTTTTTACAA
Organism: Sinocyclocheilus anshuiensis; assembly: GCF_001515605.1. NCBI lineage: Eukaryota > Metazoa > Chordata > Actinopteri > Cypriniformes > Cyprinidae > Sinocyclocheilus > Sinocyclocheilus anshuiensis. The sequence goes on from NW_015547697.1 coordinate 646,036, forward strand.
TTATCATAAATAATATATTCATAAATTTCATTGTTTTTTTGTTTTTTTTAAGTATTTTTACAACCCAAACAGACTTGGCCCTGTCATAATATATATACAGTATATATATATACACTACCGGTCAAAAGTTTGGGATCAGAACGATTTTTAAATGTTTTTTACAGGAGTTTCTTATGCTCATCAAGGCTGCATTTATTTGATCAAAAATA
>NW_015547697.1:646254-657653 GCF_001515605.1 Sinocyclocheilus anshuiensis
ATTATAGATTTTGATTTAATATTATTAACTATTTAGTATTATATACTGTTTATATAATATTCTAATATTCTTATATAATATTCTTAATAATAAGGGATTATTCCAAACTACTTAATAAGAATGTAATATTTGTAATATTTCTTCATGCCCCCAAAAATATGACAATTGAATGAATATTAATTCAGAAATTGTATGTTTAAGTCATTGATGTATGAATTGCATTTTTAATGAATTTTTGATGCATTAGAAATGGCATCATGTCAACTATTTGTGGTTCCTTTTTGTAGGTGCGAGACATAAATAGTGAAAGCGTAGTTGCTCAGCTTGAGGAAGACAACATAGCTCTTCTCGATCCCTCAGAGCCTATGGTGAGCACAAAGGAACCGGCTCCTCTGCCTGACTCGCTTTCTGAATCATCTGTGGATTCAGAGGAGATCTCAGAGGAGACCACAGAGGAGGAGGAGCTGCTGGAGGTGCCGGAGTCTGCTGAGGAAGAGGCTGTGGATGCAAGTCACCAAGTGCCTGAAGATGATGTTGAGAAACAAGCAGACAAGGCTGAGAGTGCCAAAGAGAGTGAAGTGTTATTAGAATCGCCAAAAGCTTTTGCAGTAAATGTGAAAGAACGAGATGAAGATGTTGTTGAGGATGAAGCTGAAGACGGTGGAGATGAAGATGATGAATTGACGGTGGTGGAACCTGAGATGCAGAAGAACTGTACAAATGAGGTTGGAGGTCAGACAGGTTCTCTAGAGCCTGAGAAAGATGAGACTTCAGCTGATGAAAGCGAATCATCTGCAGTCAATGTTGAGAACGTTCCTGAATCTGATTCGAAAGTCAGAGATGATGTTTGGAGATCAGCAGAGATGCTTCTTTCTACTGTGTCTCCTGTGCTGGAGAGTCCAGTTCTCCATTTTCATTTCTCCAGTGCATCGATGTCTCCTGTAGAGCAGGAAGAGGAGCCTGAGTCCAACAAGCTAGATGTGTCTGGTGAGCCTCAGGAAGTGTCTTCAGAAAAACCTGAGGGTGTTTCTGAGCAGCAAGTTCTTGAGCCACCTACAAAAGAACCGACGAGAATGCTTGAGGTTCGACCTCGGTTCACCATCGCCCCTGCGTGGCAAAGGTCATTGGCTTCTGGAGGCGCCCAAGAGCAGACCCAGACCATCTCACTGGTGCTACCAGAAACGAATGCTTCTAATGAATCTCCCCAAACAACTGAACTCATTTCTTCAGTACAAGAAGAACGACCAAAACCAGCCCCAGCTCAGAGTTCCCCTACACTTCCTGTGCGGAAAGAGACGCCCCCAGAGAACCCGTTTGGAGTGCGCTTGAGAAAGACTCCAGTCCTGCGCCGCTATGGTTTAGATGGAGAATCGCCTTGGACCCCCACTCAAACAGAGGCTTCAGGGGCGCAGGAGACCCAGGACCACGAGCAGAGCTGCAGGAAGTCTATCTTGCCAAAGAAGCCTGATCTGCTGCTAGCTGACACTGTGATGTCCGTCAGGAAAATCCCAGGTACCTCCATTCTTAAACAGCTGACTGTGTATACATGGGGGAAAAAATTACTTTTAAAATTAAAAAAAAAAATGTTTTAATCATTATTTTGTTCTGTTTTACAGTAAAGATATTTAAAATCCTGAAAACAAGATAAATCAAATATTTTTTCTTATAAATTATTTTCATTACTAAATTTAACAAATGTAAAGTCATTTAAAAGTCTTATGTGACTTTTTACTATACTAGTATTATAAATTCAATTATTTTATTGCAAATTCCATTTAAATTATTATCATTAAAATAATATGCAACATTAAAAAAGTAGTGCTGTCAAACGATTAATCGCGATTAATCACATCCAAAATAAACGTTTGTGTTTACATAATATATGTGTGTGTTCTGTGTATATTTATGTATACATAAATACACACACATACAGCATATATTTTGAAAATATTTACATGTATATATTTATATTCATATTCATTTATATTATATATAAATATATTTAATATATAAACATAACATATTTTTCAGAAATATATACATGCATGGGTGTGTATTTATATATGCATAATGTACACACACATATATTATGTAAACAAAAACTTATTTTGGATGCGATTAATCGCGATTAATCATTTGACAGCACTATAAAAAAGATTAAAATTTAATATAATTTTGCTTTTGGAGTTGAAGGGATGATCAAATATTTTTAATGTGAAACTAGACAAAATACTCATTATTTTAATCGTTTAAAAATTTTGTTTAAATAAAATTATTATTACATTTAATTATTCATTCTTATTGAATAATTATATATTTTGCAATGTAAAATAGGACAGTTGCAACCTCTATAAAACAGTTTTATAGTGCATTCAGTTCAGGAAATGTTTTTTCTTTGTGTTCTTTTGGTATTTGTAGGCTTAAATTTAAATAATCACAATTTCATGTTATTAAGACGACTTGAAATGGTATTTGCAATGCATTTAACTTACATAACGTGACATTTCAGAGCAAAGCAGAATGTTTAGAAAGAATACTGTAAATATTACAGGGCAGGGCTTTATTTTATTGATCCTAAAAAGTGGGGGTTATTTTATATTATTGTTTAGCGTAATTTTTACTCTTCTGTGTTATGTAAGCAAAAAAAAAAAGTATCATAAAAATAATATGATGCATATTTTATGTCCTTTTTCAGATACAGTGGGAAGAATATCTGTTGGTAGCCCCGAGTCTCCAAGCTGGATCTCTGTGGCCAGACAGAAACAGAGGAACTTCATCGAGAACTCGCCAGAAAACTCTCCAGAGAAACTTCCCTCGCAGGTTTGTGCTGTTGCCTCATCTAATGAACAAATATGTCATGTCAAATCTTGCCCGGTTCTCAAGGAGGTGTTTGAAAACTGTCTTAGCATCATGAAGCAACAGGACAATCGTATTCATGCATATATCCTACTTAGTCATCTCCGCATGTTGCAGCTTGGGAAAATGCAGTGTTCTGGAAAGATTTAATGAAGTGGAATGAATTGAACGCTACTCATTTTTTGTGGTAATTAGTTTTAGCCAATGCTAGAAATGCTTGATTCCTTAATGATATTTAGCGTTAATCACTCAGATATTGTTTATTCTCCCTCATTTTTTAAATGTGTCCACTTGTTCTCAGGGGGAGTCACCGAGCAGTTTATCAAATCCAATCGCCAAAGAGCAACCGGCACAGCCATGTTCACCTTTACAAGGTAATAATCTTTCCATTAGTATCATTCGCTGTCATGGCCTTACATAGCAAAGCTTTTATGGATTTAGCTTTGTTCTGTTTGGTCTAAAAAGTGCAATGACCTGCAAAGTCACAAAATATGGGATTAATCTCTTAATAGCATGAGGTTATGTTTTAAAATCAGATTGAAAAGGAAATGTATATCAATAACTGTCTGCCCTCTAGCGGATATGTATTGTAACTGTTTAAATTTCCAATATAAATACTACCATCATACAGTACTTTTTCTTACCTTTACACTGGCGGACAAATTTTTTTTTGGGGCATGTTTTTGAAAAGTCTCTTATGCTCACCAAGGCTGCATTTGTTTGAGCAAAAACTACAATAAAAATGGTACTGTTGTGAAACATTATTACCATTTTATAGAACTGTTTTCTGTTTGAATATATTTTAAAATGTAATTTATTCCTGTGATCAAAGCTGAATTTTCAGCATCATTACTCCAGTCTTCAGTGTCACATGATCCTTCAGAAATCATTCTGATATGCTGATTTGCTGCTCAATTATTAGCAATTATTATTGGTGCTAAATTATTAATAATAGATCTTATTATCCTTGTTGAAAACACTTTTTGCTGCTTAATATTTTTGTAGAAATTTTTGTACATTGTTTCAGGATTATTTGCTGAATATAAAGTTAAATAGAACACTGTTTATTTGAAATATAAATCTTTTGTAGCATTATAAATGCCAATTTAATGCATCCTTTCTAAATAAATTCTAAATAAATATATATATTTTTTTTTTTTACTTAACCAAAACTTTTTAATGGGTGTGTATTACCGTTTCCACAAAATATGAAGCAGCACAACTTTTTTCAACATTGATAATAATCAGAAATGTTTCCTGAGCAGCAAATCATATTAAAATGATTTCTGAAGGATCACGTGACACTGAAGACTGGAGTAATGATGCTGAAATATTATATGATAATTTTTACTGTATCTTTGATCAAATAAATGCAGCCTTGCTGAGCATAAGAGACTTCTTTCAAAAACATAAAACATTTTTTTTTTAAACGTAGTTATGCCAAACTTTTGGCCGGCAGTGTATGTGTGACCTATGTAATTGACCTATTGGTAAGCCCCTCCCCTCGAACGCAGATGAGCCAATGGCAGTCGAGTATCAGTTGCACGGGGAGCGGAATTTCCTAAATCTAACCAAAACTCTCATTAAGTTACACTTTTCATCTGCTCAAGAAGAACGTTATACCGGGTTCAGACTACACAATATTTTTGTCGGTCACGATAGTCACAGTGTCAGATTACACGATTTTGACTCCTAAAATCTTGTCGTGTCGTGCGTGATGTCGTGAAGCATTGCAGACGCGGAATCGGTTGTCGTCCACTATGACACGCTACACGAACTGAAACGATGGAATCTTGCGTCCCGACGCCCAATGTCGTTTACGAATCCCCACGACACCCTACATCAAGCAAATCGTGGCAAAATCGGGCTAAAGCGACGCCCAATGTCGTTTACGAATCCCCACGACACCCTACGTCGAGCAAATCGTGGCAAAATCGGGCTAAAATCGTGTAGTCTGAACCGGGCATTAATGTCATCTTGTGCTTTTTTTGTCGGTCACGATAGTCACAGTGTCAGATTACACGATTTTGACTCCTAAAATCTTGTCGTGTCGTGGACAAGAACCATGTCAGACTACACGTTGCTTCCCGACCATTCATCGCGTGCCGTCTTTAACAACACGCGTGATGTCATCGAGAAGGCGGAACTAGCGACTGACTTCCGAAAACAAGAATGTAAACATTGCTGAAGCGCTTCCGCTATAGTTCGCCAGCATTTTTATTTATTTGTTCTGTCGTGGTAGTCCCTCGATGACACATCATACAGGCAGGAGTACTGCTGCCACAGCTCCACGAACCTTTCCTCCATCTCATAATTCCACCTAGCAGCACCATCTCTCTTTCGTTTTGCCATGTTTGAAACCTGTGTATGAAAGAGCTTCTGTGCTGCTATTGGTCAACGTCACCAATGTGACAGAACTCGTCGTGGACGACGGAAAAAAAATTAAACGTGCTAGTCTTTCTGTTGTGATGTCTTGAAGCATCGCAGACGCGGAATCGGTTGTCGTCCACTATGACACGCTACACGAACTGAAACGATGGAATCTTGCGTCCCGACGCCCATTGTCGTTTACGAATCCCCACGACACCCTACATCAAGCAAATCGTGGCAAAATCGGGCTAAAATCATGTAGTCTGAACCAGGCATTAATGTTATCTTGTGCTTCAGCAAGGTATCTCTGGCTAAAACTAGCTAACGTTAGCGTTAAAGTTAGTGAGTCCATGCTAACGTACAAACCTAAATAGCGAACTGTTCTCACGTCATGTACCGTGCAGTGAAAGTCAAAAACACATAAACGAAGGTCTATATTAGAGTGCCTCTCCATATTAATCTGGTTAAATTTAAATTAATTTAATCTTACTCTGCGGTATATGAACGGTGTTGATTCGGGATGTTGTCATTGCGATCGTGACGACCGTAACGTAATTCTCCCGTTTGCATTGTGATCTGTATTTTTACTTATTTATTTTAATATCTTTTATATATCCCTCCATGGCATATTTAAGTCCCACTTGAAGGTCCATCTGTGTCCCAAATTGATCAGAAACACCTCGGAAGAAGGTTTTCACTGACAGCTGTCAGCAACTCCGTTTGTTTGTCAGCGTGAGCAACAGTAACTAAGGGGGACGGGCTTACCGATAGGTCAGTTGCATAAACATAATGGCAGACCTACATAACTGCATAAATGTATTATGTCTGATACGATACATAATAAACTAAAAGAATAAACTATGAATGAAGATGAATATATAAGCTGTTATCAATTGTTTTGAATGAACAGTGTTCTGCTCCCTTGAACTGTCCGACACATCCACGGTAGAGAAGGAAAGCAAGAGAAGCGCTAACCCGTCCACTGCACCTTTGGCCCAAGATGAGCCTCCCTGGCTGGCTCTCGCTAAGAAGAAAGCCAAAGCATGGAGTGAAATGCCCCAGATTGTTCAGTGAAAGGCCCCGCTGGCATATGGACTTCATAATTCTTCCCTATATTTCCATACACATAAACAATACATGTGAGCAGTAATAGGAACCATATACAGCCTAATTTTGCTTAATCCGCCCGGTGTCATTAATGTTTTTCTGACGTCAGAAAGGAAACGATGCACATTAGACTGGGGCTTATGGGTAATACATTGCATTTGTATTATAATTTGGTTTGCAACAAAACAGATTTACATTTGACTGTTATGTAATGCTTCAAACTGAGGAAAAAAAATCCTAACGAGATTTGCATACAAAAAAAATTGAAAATGAGCCACCATCAAAGCTGTGTTTTTATTTAGGACTGTGTGAATACCGTAATTGCTCTTTACTAAGTAATTTTGCTATGTTACGTTATAGCCTTTAAAGTTAGTAACACGGTTATCATGAATGGAGCGGAAGGTGACTTTGTATTTATTTATCTCACTCTTGTATGTTTTATGTATTTTTGTATTTACGTGCACAGCTTTGTGACTTGTACATAAAATGTGAAGTACAAAAAGAAAGAAAAATAATAAAATGGAGCCATGTTTATTTGACCCAGACACAGATGCCAGATTTCCTTCCTCTTTCTTCGTTTTTTTTTATATTAATTTTTCATTCATTTCTGTTTCTTTAGGATTGTATTGGTTATTATCAAGTATCCAGGTAGTATTTAATGCTTTCTAAAAGCAGAAAGTATGAGCAAAAGATAACATTAAACCATCCAGTATTTGTATCTACGCTACCAGTCAAATGTTTTGAACAGTACGATTTTTTATGTTTTTTAAAGAAGTCTCTTCTGCTCACCAAGCCTGCATTTATTTGATCCTAAATACAGTAATATTGTGAAATATTTTTACTATTTAAAATAACTGCTTTCTATTTGAATATATTTTAAAATGTAATTTATTCTTTTGATGCAAAGCTGAATTTTCAGCATCATTACTCCAGTCTTCAGTGTCACATGATCCTTCAGAAATCATTCTGATATGCTGATTTGCTGCTCAAGAAACAGCAGGGGGTATTCATTTTAGAAATTAACACTTTTATTTAGCAAGTATGCTTTAAATTTATCAAAAGTGATGATAAAGACATTTATAATGTGACAAAAGATTTCTATTTCAGATAAAAGCTGTTCTTCTGAACTTTCTATTGTTTAATTTTCTACTGTGATCCTGTTGAGTCTGTGTTATAGTGAAATGTTTAGTGTGCTAAACATTAATAAGCATTAGCAAACATTTCCTATCATATTCCTGTTTTGGTACAGACCTGAGAAGCGAGTGGAGAAAAGTGCAGGTAAAGGTGAATGTAGGAAACAGTGTGACTAAGCAAGTGAAGATAGATTTGTTTAAGGAAGAAGGCGTGGCTTCCTTGTACAAAATATATACACGAAGACTTGTTTTATAATGTCCAGAATCTCATAATTTTATTGTCTCATGATTTTTTGTTATAATGTAAGTTTTATGTGTTTGCATTGAAAAAAATAAGGATAAGGATCAACTTTATTTGTCCCCGAAAGGAAATTTGTCTTGGGCAAAGTGCTACAGTGTTGTTCTGAACAAACAAAAACAATAAATAAAACAGATTAAAAAAAAAAAATTTTTAAAAACACAACAACAATGTATAAGTATAAAATGCAAAATACATACAGTGCAAAACACAATAAAGTGCTAATATGCTATATGGGCATTGTTTTTGGTAAAAATTTTAAATGAAGTTACAAAGGATCCTCTGCTGCATTTCCAGATAACATGACATTTTAATAACATTTTACCACAGAATCTCAGTTCTGTTTGAGCGCTGATATATCACAGAGGAATATATAAAGCGCGAGGCTCACCTGCTCACTTTGCGGCGAGTAAAGAGTGTGATATTCGTTCAGTCTTTTGCAAAGTTAAATTAATCGGCTTTTTAAACGAATCGGTTGATTCAACTCACTCATTAAGACAGTCACTTGCTGCCACCTACTGGCGGTCAAAGTTTCATATTTTAAAAAGTAGCTCATTTAATTTTTGCAATAATTTATTGATTAAATAAGAACCTGACATAAGAGGACAGGACACACATATGACAATAACTTTTATAATACTAAGCCAACATCTCTGGCTTTTTTTTTCTTTTTTTTGCTCAAAGTTATTTCAGGGTTTTGATCTCTCAACTGAGAGAACACATCCTGTTTATTATATTATAATGACTATTTAATATTACATTTAAACTTTGACTATTGCCTAGACATGTTGCATATTAATTGTACTATTTATGAACCTCAAAGCATATGTTTGTGTATTTTGTGTTACTCCATAATGATGTTCTATTTGAGGGCATTTGTAGTGTAGGTATAGGGCCCAAACATAACCTCATGCCCAGGGGCCAAGTCCTGCCCTGCATGTGACAAACTCTTTCCTCCAGGGACAGCAAATTTCTGTCCTCCTGAGTACTTTGAGAAGGGTGAGTACTGCGGGAAGAAGGCAACGGTGTAGTCGCTGTGTGTGCTGCTGTTTACCATGATGACCAACCGTTATCCGTACAGCAGCGATATAAAACTGATAGACACTGATGTCTGGATCGAGCCCGGCCTCTCAGATGGTAAGAACTTCATTACAACAGAGAAGAACAATTGCAATTCTTAATCTTAATCATGCAAAACAGAGAAAATAGCGGCTTTATAAATAATGGCCTTATGGATAATGCATGAATCTCTGACTGTTTAGAAAGCAGGTGTGAAGTTGAAGGAAATAATCAGAAATTTCTCTCATTTTTCTGCACAGAATGCTGCCGTTTTATTCCCGGTTGCCTAAAGAGTGACCCGGAGCAGAGGGTTCATCTGGAGGAGATGCTCTCCCATGACTGGTTCAAAGTAAGTCTAACACAAGCTAAAATGATTTGTTTATTTTTGTTGATTTGGTTTGATCAGAATACCTTCTGCAACTGTTATATAGTCAATCCATATACACTACACAGGATGTATTTTTATACCTTATGAAGTATGTTTGTGTAATTTGTATAATTTCTAATTGTGTTTCAGGTCCTGTAGGTCGTGGTGAAGAGGGTCAGTCTTGCGTCTGGAGGACTGAGACAGCTGACCCCTCCATTTCTCCAGCTTTAGCGTCTTGCAGGGCTGGCAGGCCTCGGTTGCGTCTGGTGCCTTTGCTTGAGGCAGTAGTTTTAGTGTCTTGAGGAACTACTCGCCTAGGGATGTGAGTTGTACATAGTTTAGTTGTAGTTAGTTAAGTACTGCACCATCCTATTATTAATCATATTATTAATAATGGAGTCACCCAGAGTAGGCCTGTTGCAATAATCAATATATCGACTTATCGCACAATATATGTACATGACCTCAATCATTTTTGGTGACGCAATATATCGCCCATTATATTTACATATAAATTAACGTCACCATGTTTTTTGCATTCCACTTGCGCCTGTGTCTTTTGCAGCTTCTCGTACATAACGTGGTGTAGTCATGAGGTGCTAGTTCAAATTTAAAAAATGCTTCTACAAACAGTTTCATCTGCAGATATGGCCTTGTTTAGGGACCTGTGCCTTTGTGCATACGGACATCTAACTGATAAGTAGGGATTGTGTTTTTCAGCAATACAGTGCACCCTTGGAAGTCGTGGCCTAATGGTTAGAGTCGGACTCGTAACCCAAAGGTTGCGGGGGAAAACCAAGAAGGCCAGGGAAAACTCTGTAGATGGAAAAATCTCCATACTGTAGAAGCACTGTGTTGAAAGAGCAGATGCCACAGGACTGAAATGTGATGGAGCATCACTTAACCATTTCTCCTGTTCTATCTTGCTTTCAGAACAAGAACCACCTGAAGACTCCCTGTAAAGAGACATCACCCTCACAATGAGTCTCTTCACTGGGTTTGGCAAGTCTTTCCCTGTTCTTTGTGAAAAAATGCCAGTTCCCAGGTATGATTCCATCACAATTTGTTGGTGTAATCTATAGATTGCTCCTGCTGACTATATCCAGCCTCTTATGAAGACTTCAGATGAAGCTGACTCTGAATAAACATACAAAACTGCTACATTTGCCTTGCATTGTAATCATGATCACATCCTGTAACCATTGCTTTAATTTGTCCATTGTTTCTGTATACATGTTTCTGAATACATGACGATTTGTATAGCCTAATTTTTGAACATTTCCGCCATATGAACATTACTTTGACACAGTTATACCTGTTAACAGAACTCTTATTTGTAATGTAGAAACATTCATTTTCTGTAAAGCTGCTTTGAAACAATGTGTATAATAAAAAGTGCAATACAAGTAAATGTGAATTGAAGAAAATTTGATTTTTTCTTTTCTCCTTTCCAGATCAGTAGGGAAACCATACATTCACACTCCTTTCTGTGAGTGACTGGAGCACTCCCATGCAGCACAACTATAGTGGAGACTGTTCAAGGACAACAGGCTTTATAGTATGTAAATAAGTGCATAACAAAAGTCAAAATACATCAAATATATGATTAAATGTGTAAAAATGTTTGGAGTTGTTTTACATTTGAATATACTACAAATATATTTTTATATATTCATAACTGAGGGGTGCACAAGAATCAAAAACATTAAACAAGATTAATTTTCACTTAATCTTAAAATATCTTCACTTATTTGGAATGAATTTTCTAAGACAACAAACTTAAAGGGGTCATATGACGTTGCTAAAAAGAACATTATTTTGTGTATTTGGTGTAAAGCGATGTGTTTACGCGGTTTAAGTTTAAAAAAACATTATTTTCCACATACTGTACATTATTGTTTCTCCTCTATGCCCCACCTTTCTGAAACGCGTCGATTTTTACAAAGCTCATCGGTCTGAAAAAGCGAGGTGTGCTCTGATTGGCCAGCTATCTCGTGCATTGTGATTGGCCGAATACCTCAAGCGTGTGACGGAAATGTTACACCCCTTACCATATGTGGAATATCAGCTTCCAAAGCAATATTGACAGGTGATAATGTCGTCGTTACTACACTCTAAAAAATGCTGGGTTAAATACAACCCAGTGCTGGGTAAAATAGGGACAAACCCAGCAATTGGGCTGTTTTGACCCAGCGTCAACCGCTGGGTC
>NW_015547697.1:658470-662644 GCF_001515605.1 Sinocyclocheilus anshuiensis
CCCACCTTTCTGAAACGCGTCGATTTTTACAAAGCTCATCGGTCTGAAAAAGCGAGGTGTGCTCTGATTGGCCAGCTATCTCGTGCATTGTGATTGGCCGAATACCTCAAGCGTGTGACAGAAATGTTACACCCCTTACCATATGTGGAATATCAGCTTCCAAAGCAATATTGACAGGTGATAATGTCGTCGTTACTACACTCTAAAAAATGCTGGGTTAAATACAACCCAGTGCTGGGTAAAATAGGGACAAACCCAGCAATTTGTCCCTATTTTACCCAGCACTGGGTTGTATTTAACCCAGCAATTTTTAGAGTGTACCTTATCAATTCGAGCCCGAATCTGATCCAGAAAATGCAGATGACCAAGCTGATCAATCAACTTTGCCAGCGCGACTTGAGCAGAACGTAACAGATTGGTAAGGTTTTATTTTACACTCTAAAAAATGCTGGGTTGTTTCAACCCAATGTTGGGTCAAATATGGACTAACCCAACTGTTGGGTTAAATTTTGGTTACATTTTTAAATTAACTTTTTAACCCAACAGTTGGGTTAGTCCATATTTGACCCAACATTGGGTTGAAACAACCCAGCATTTTTTAGAGTGTACAAATAACTATCAAGTTTAACAATGAACTATAACTATAGGTAATTTATTTTTACATATATACGACGTTATAAGAACTGTCTTCACTGTAGTGACTTTGTCGTGGAATGATAAAACATACTGTTGTATTTTTACCTTTTTTGTTCAGGTGCAAATGTAACAACTGTAATAAAATGCCTAATGAAGTTGAAAATGTATGCTGCTTGGAAATACAAAAGGTATTGTAAGTCTTTACTTTGCATTTATGTATAACACCAATGTTATTTTTCATTCATATATATATATATATATGTATATATATGCACACATACTTGCTTTTACTCTTTTGACTGCATTATAAATAGTTAGTGTCTTGTCTTCCACAGGTTGTGAGGCGAATGAACCAGGTTTCAGGCCCTCTACAATGCATGACACACCACCCAGGCTTCGAACCTAACTGTTTAATTCCTTAAACCCTCCAGACCATTAATAACATTTACAGAGCTGATTTTGGATCCCTGAGGCGAAGAACAGAAGAGTAATTTTTTTTTTAAAATGTAATCTTATTTCTATCATTTGTAAATCAAAACAAATAAAATATTGTTTTCAAGACACAAAAGCAACAAAAATAAACCTTGAAGGTTTTTCTTCAAAATATTTATTCGTTGTAAAAAAAAAGAATAAGGCATATAATAGCAAGTATGTACACATTTTCTGTCTTTACCGGCGGTACCGATATCTCGCCTATCGAAGCTTTGTAAGCTGGTGCTATTTAGGACAGATAGAGTGGTTCTCCCGTCCTGTGTTATGCTTCAGATTCGGCAGGAGTTCCCTGATCCGGATGGACAGCTTGTAGGCTTTCGACCGCCCCTTGACTGAAGCGTGAGATGTGGCGGCCAACAACTTCCTCCTTTAAAGGTCTCTCAATCTGGGAGGACAGGATTGTAGGAATGGGGATTTGTTTTAGCTCCTCCACAAATGGTGCGGGGTCTGCAAACACCTCTTCAAAGACCAGCTTCATCAAGTCAGCTACATAGTCTGTAAATATAGGGTACATAAGGAAATTTTATTATGTATATTACTGTCGATCGACAACCAACGTCTTAGTAACATATCAAATGCATCACTATGTATAAAGTGTATTTGTAAGTGTATGAAAATAAAACATTTGATAACATACCATATGAAGGGGCTGTTTTAAGTGGCTTTGCAGTGCATTCACCCTTCTTTGACTTTGGAAAAACAACCTTGTACATAGGTTGTCCTGAAGTTGTCGTTGCCTGCTCACGGTCTCCATTTTCATTGTAGTGCATTGCTGCAAGGTACAACCTGCAGTACAAGAGTGACATACAAGTTAAAACATTACACACTTCCAGCAAATCTTGCATATACATATTTAAAATATACTATATTGCATGTCATAATATACAGTGGGTACGGAAAGTATTCAGACCCCCTTAAATTTTTCACTCATTGTTATATTGCAGCCATTTGCTAAAATCATTTAAGTTAATTTTTTTTCCTCATTAATGTACACACAGCACCCCATATTGACAGAAAAACACAGAATCGTTGACATTTTTGCAGATTTATTAAAAAAGAAAAAACATTTGATAACATACCATATGAAGGGGCTGTTTTAAGTGGCTTTGCAGTGCATTCACCCTTCTTTGACTTTGGAAAAACAACCTTGTACATAGGTTGTCCTGAAGTTGTCGTTGCCTGCTCACGGTCTCCATTTTCATTGTAGTGCATTGCTGCAAGGTACAACCTGCAGTACAAGAGTGACATACAAGTTAAAACATTACACACTTCCAGCAAATCTTGCATATTTAAAATATACTATATTGCATGTCATAATATATAATACCTGCACGACATTCCAATGAAAGAAAAAACGACATTCTTGGGGGCAAAACGCAGGATCACACTGTGAAAGGCCTCTGGCGAAGATGTCTGGTAATGGTGACTGAGCTTTTCCACGTCCTTTAGGACTCGCTTATTGTTCACGAGGCACGACATTCCAGTGAAAGAAAAAACGACATTCTTGGGGGCAAAACGCAGGATCACACTGTGAAAGGCCTCTAGCGAAGATGTCTGGTAATGGTGACTGAGCTTTTCCACGTCCTTTAGGACTTGCTTATTGTTCAGGATCTTTTCCACTTTGTAGAGAGGCATTGACCCTTGAATGACAAAAAGAAACATAATATTTTAAAATGATAAATTACTAGTAGTAAGCTTTGTCTGTACTTTGTCACATTATAATATAATCAAAAAATCTGTTGCATACCTGGTTGGAACCATTTTTTGGGATCTCTGGACACTTTGTCTGGATGTGCACATTTCGGGAATTCAGGGTTCTGATGGATGTGTATATTTTGGATGTGGTTGAGCAGGGAAGTCCATCTGGCCACCTTCTCGGGACCAGAAGTAGACGACGTAACACTCCAGTATACATGATTCTTGATGCTGTGCAACCAATTCTTCAGTATTTCGCACCCCTTTTTTTGTGAAAGTTTGTCCAACTTTTTAGACAAACCTGTAAAAGTATTAATGTGGTGTATGAGTAGTACATTAACGTCACAAACCAGTCATAACCAAAAAAAAATAATAACACGCACAAAGTTTGTCATTACACAGCACTGTATGCAGTGTTGGGCAGTAACGCATTACTTAGTAACGCGTTACTGTAATTTGATTACTTTTTTAGTAACGGAGTAATTTAACGCGTTATAATTTTCAAAATAGTAATTAGAGTATAGTTACAAGCCTATATTATATTATAAATGCAGCGCTCTTTGCTGGCATTCTGCCATCCAAACCATGCACACAGCAGCCGCTTGCTTTAGTTAAAAATAACAGTGTTCTATCAGTAATTTGATTACATTTTCAGAGTAACTTGCCCAACACTGACCGTATGTCACAAAATACACAAAGCTTAATAGTCACCTTTTTCGAAGTTCCACACATCGTAGAACTGTACGATGTTGCGCTCTCTAAGAAACTTCTGGATCGGAGGATGGCGATCCGTTATGATGTATTCCACTGCCAAACCGTTAGCCTCCAGATGATCTAGACAACGCTTCAAGCCCTCCTTCTTCATGTGGTAGCTACCACCTACCTCGTTGCTCTGGGTATAAATTAAATTAAAAAGACATAAACCTACAATTGAATATTTCCCAATGTAACAATATAATAAGTTTTAGGGCTGTCAAAATGACTGAAAAACTAAATTCGAATTTTCCACTTAAATATTATCAAAATTTGAATTATATTCAAATTTAATAGGCATAATTTCAGTTAGGGGGAAAAAAGCTTTTGGCTTCTCTCCTGAGGCCACGAGAGGGCGCATCGAGCAAAATATTATGCACGTTTCTTCAAAGCGTAATGAAATAACACGACTATCTTTGAAAAAAAGTGCATAATGTTTATAAACCATATATAATTAATAAAGTTGCTTATACAATTAGAAACAAAAAAAACAGCACCATGCATGCATGTATAGTTTAATACAAAGGATCAAAAACCAATCTCAAAGAGTAGGCTACTTTTTTCATTTAAAACATGAGATACAGTGGGATGGGGAAAA
>NW_015547697.1:662768-666545 GCF_001515605.1 Sinocyclocheilus anshuiensis
ATTAATTTTACATGGCTTTCTAAACATGCCGCTCTCTTGTGCGAGACGCGAGTGCAACGCTGATAGATGCCCCGCTAGAAAATGTGATAAATATGCGTTCCGTGTGAACGGCTTAGTTTCAGTTTCGCCGTAAACAACATCTTCGCCACACTGACGCTCTCGTTTTCCGCAATATATTGAATGAACAACCTAGCAGTGCCGCATCTAGTGGGTTCAACTGGATAGGCTAACAAAAGCATTAAAATGCAATGACACTTACATTGTCGTCGCATTTCGTGCGCCACTGGTAAGTAAGGCTGCCTGATGGCTGACGCAGACCTACAATTCGAATGCAACGTTTTTGCATTCGAATGTGGATTTTTTTTTTAATTCGATGAATATTCAAAATTCTCATTTTTTTTTGACAGCCCTAATAAGTTTGATATAAAATAAGTTTACCTGAACAAGCTGCATGTCAAGAATAGTGTTGCTGTCCAGGTGCATCAAGGTGTAGCTGCCGTATTTTGCCGAGTGCCCTAATAAAAAAAAAAACTATGAATTTTTCCTCATATCGCGTCTATACCAATCCTGACTCTTGCTGTGTCGTGCTGGTTTTGTCAGTCCAATGTAATACAAAAATGATAATCAGAAGAATCCAGATCAAGATATAATTACTTATAATTACTAAATAAAAACTTACGAGGTGTATCAGCCCTCATTTCTCCAGCAACTGCAACCTTTCCCCCTTCTTGCAGCTTCCTGAAAAGGTTTTTCTGATCCAAGTTCCACTTGTGTATTACAGCAGGCTCTAGGTAGTTCCTAGCATGCCTCCTAAATGCATCATAGTGGATGATCTGAAGCTGCATGGCCTTGCAAATCTAAAAAATTAGGAAACGCATCAAAAACCACATAATAATAGAACAGTGATTGACCTGGAAATATGATCATATGGGTAATATGATCTTAAGATTACCTTTTCAAATTGAATGAAGGATGCACCACAGAAGTAAGTAGCAGCAGACACCAGTAGGTTTCCAACAGGTGTACTTCCAATGACTGGCTGACTCTCCCACTTTCTGTGATAACTGCACTTTGGACAATGTTGGGTGAATGACACATAGCTGCCCATTCGTCTACATTGAACATCACACTTTGTTTTGCAAAGTGGACATGTTTCAAATAGCTCTCGGAGGCAGCTTTCAAAAACAATGTATTTTGACACATTGTATGTGGTCTGTTCCCTAGAAAGACAAACAAGAAATTGTACTCTTTCAAGTCACTTTTACGAATTGCCAAAATAACTTTATAACTATAAAGAGGTCTAAAACCTACCATAATCCGGACTCCTCTGTAACAGCGGAGTCGTGTGATTCAGCTATGCTTTCAGAAATGTCTGTGTCTTCCTCTTCTTCATCCAACTCAAGACAAGGCCTTTTGTGTGGTGGGAATGGAGGGGCTTTGATGGGAGTTGAAGAGAGTGCTACTGAGGGGAAACTGGGAGTAGTTTCAGCACCTACATGGAAAGAAGAAACCGTAGCCTGGGTGCCTGCAATTAAAAGGAAAAAGTTTGTATTTTTACTCAAAGTATTATGATAATGTAGTCCTAAAACATAATATCTAACGTTTAACATGCAACACTTAAAGGCACAATATGTAATTTTCGCCGCTAGAGGGCGCGTATTCAAAATAAACAAAGAGACAAAGGCGTAGTTTGACGATGCTGTGACTGAGTGTGGAATCATGGGAGTTGTGGTCTTCATCGCCACAGCCGATGCAATCCGACGGGACTCGGGCAGAAATCATGTTCATGAAAGTGAAAGTGAAAGTGACGTGACATGTGGCCAAGTATGGTGACCCATACTCGGAATTAGTGCTCTGCATTTACCCATCCAAAGTGCACACACACAGCAGTGAACACACACAAACCGTGAACACACACCCGGAGCAGTGGGCAGCCATTTATGCTGCGGGATATTTTAATTAAAAAATCTTACATATTGTGCCTTTAAGTACACTGGATTTTCTACAAACTTACATTCAAGTTTCCAGTAATAAACAACTATAATTAATGCATTTATAATTGAATACATGAACACCGTTACTGCGTGTAAAATACCTTTGCTCCATGCCTGCGTGTCCTTTAGTGTATCCAAAGACAGTTGTGTGCCAACAGATCGCGTTTTTGGAGACGCAGCAGGCAGTGTTGCTATACTGTCCGTTTGACATGCAACATCATGACTTCGGGATGAAGTGGATAATTGTTCTGAACCTAGGGCTTGCTGAGATGTACTCTAAAAGAAATACCCAAAAGTAGTTACATCGATTGTATGTATAACCAACTAACGGTGTCACGATTACTTCTGACATATACACAACAGTACACATACAGAGTATGTGTGAGAGAGGAACAAGGTGGAATCACAGCTGAGTATGCTAACATAGACATAGACATTAAAACCCATTACAAACCAGTCATTTGTTGCATCCAGTGGGGACATAATTACTGATTATGATTTATATTGACGTCGCACGGGCTCATGGCAGACTATGTAAACATAAAACCATGTCTGCATTTGTGATCGTAGAAATGACAAACAACAAGCACTACTCTACACTGCTCAAAACTCGCGTATGAATAGTCCATAGCAAATTCTTTAAATATGAAAACGTACTTACAGGCTGTGAGTCAGAAGTGCCAGACGGTCCTTGTAAAGTTGGAGTAGCCCCACTTTTGAGAAAAAGCCTTTTTGCACAGCAGGCCTTGTACTCTCCCAGGTTCAGAAAACAATCATCGGTAAAGTGCGCAGCACAAATTCGAATATTTCTGTTGTACTGCTCTGGAACAGTGTTGTAAATAAAACTCAGCCACAGATTTCTTGTTGTGTCCTCTTTTGGGAGGCCAAACAAAGTACTTATTCTTTCACATCGAAGCACACAGCGTCTCCAGGACATGGTGGGGGCAACAATACTACAGCAAGAAGCCTTCTTCCACTGCCTTCTTCCTCTGCGTGAACATTTGGGCAGTGTTATGCAAATCTTCCCACACGGTGACTTAGATATGTGGGGGCGTGTTTAAATGAGCCCTTTTAGGAGGGTGTGGATGACTCTTAACTTTTATAAAGAATATCTGTCTTTGCAACTTTACAGATCTTCTATATGCACCAAGAGCTTGTAACACTCCAAAGACAAAGGCAAAAATTAAATCACATCATATGACCCCTTTTAAAACTTAACATTTTCCATGAGATTAGTAAAACGACAATGAACATTAAGATATGATTGCACCACATTAATCCTCAAATATGAGCGGATTTAATATTTTAAAAACAACACTGATACAACTACATATATATACTACGCATAAATGTATACATTATTTTATAAATAATGTAAATAAATTACTTAATAGTCTACTAATTACCAAATATCGCAGTTCTGTCTCTCTAACTCAATGTTTTCCAATTGCCCGCCATGAACTTCCTGGAACTAGTTGAGGTCTACGTGAATCACGTGACGATCGAGCGTTCCTAACTTCCGTTGTCGCAACTCTCTGTCTCTCTCTCTCTGTCTCTCTCTCTCTCTCTCTCTGTCTCTCTGTCTCTCTCTCTCTGTCTCTCTCTTATCTGTCTTTGCAACTTTACAGATCTTCTATATGCACCAAGAGCTTGTAACACTCCAAAGACAAAGGCAAAAATTAAATCACATCATATGACCCCTTTTAAAACTTAACATTTTCCATGAGATTAGTAAAACGACAATGAACATTAAGATATGATTGCACTTGACTAACATACACGT
>NW_015547697.1:666576-677897 GCF_001515605.1 Sinocyclocheilus anshuiensis
TCTCTCTGTCTCTCTCTCTCTCTCTCTCTCTCTGTCTACGGCCAGCAGCACAACAACAGCATAATAAACGTGATCTATTTTTAAATGTTAATTATAAAAAATACTGCAACATATCTCCAGAAATGCTCTAGAGAGAATAGTACCATTCGAATACAGTACCATATTCTCCCTAATAAAAAACATATTTTGAAACTGGTGTAAGTGTGTAACTGCCCATTCTTGTCAACGCGGACGCCTCATCTCGTTGCTGCGCGACTCCAAATAAGCGGCGCATACAAATCTCGCGAGAGTTTGGGACCTCCAGAGCAGTGCGTTGACGGTGAATGGCGCGTACAGTGTCCAGCGGAGGGCGCTGCTCCATTTCCCCGGTAGCCAGCGGAGCGCAGTCCCGCAGCAGTACGAGGGGTGCGTTTGATTACTGCACCGCTAAATGGCGGATGAGGACAAGGGGCTGTAGCACGAACAATAACACCGCACATTCCCAGCAAAGCGCTTCTTAATCGTCTCAGTTAGCCGATGCGAATCCCGCGTGCATAGCGTGCAGTCATTCATATGTGGCTATAGCAATTCACTGATTGAGTTTGGGCACGATTGATCGCGGATTTCAGCCGAGCTCCGGAGGAAGTCGGTCTCTTGATGGTGGTTGTAATATGGGGGACTCGCTCGGTCTGATCGGGAAGCGGCTGCTGCTGCTGCTCAGTGACGGGAGCTCGGCGGCGGCGGCGGGAGGAGGAGCGGTGGAGCAGGCGGCCTGGCTCCGCGGAACCGTGCGGGCGGTCAGTGTGATCGGGCTGGCGAGCCCGGGGATGGAGGTGAGACCGACACAACAACAACACACCGTCAAAACAAAACCGACCCGTGAGAACAAACGCTGACGCATTCGTTAGTTTCAGTGTGAAAAACTGTGAATTATGACTCTAGGTTGCGTGAGAAACGAGGAAGAGATATGAAGTGAACATCTAATGTGTGTTTGGGTGCTAGTTAGCTAAGTGGCTAGCTGCAGATATACTACTTAGACTGTGTTTTGGGGTCACTGATGTTGTCTAGTTTGGCAGCTGACTAGTTTAAGACTGCAGTAGACTTAGTAAATGACCCATTGTGATTAAAAACCGCCCCACACAGTAAATGCATCTATCAAATCAATTAAACATACTATCTTTGAATACAAAGGGAAATGTCATTATTCATGGCGTGTTGGTTGTGAAGTAATATTCATTTTATATGATGGGGGAATGAGAGATGGCAATGAAACCAAAATAAATGGTTTATTGCCATTTATAAAATGGCAATAAACCATTTTATAAATGGTTTATTGCTATTCTGAGTAAATAGATACAGTGCCTTGCGAAAGTATTCATACCCCTTCATTTTTTTTTTTTTTTTCACGATTTGTTATGTTGCTGCCTTATGTTAAATTGTTTTATATTACTTTCTTTCCACACCAATCTACACTCCATACACCATAATGGCAAATAAAAAAAAAACTGTTTTTTCGCATCTTTGCAAATTTATTAAAAATAAAAAAACTTAAATGATTCCATCGCATAAGTACTCATACCCTTATCTGGGACAGTTTAAATTTAGCTCAGGCGCATTCATATTGCTTGTAGATGTTACTACATTGCGAGTGAAGTTAACCTGTGGCAAATTCAATTGAATGGGTATGATTTGGAAAGGCATACACATCTTAATAAAAGGTCTAACAGCTGATAATGCATATCAGAGCAAAAACCAAGTCTTGAGGTAAAAAGAACTGCATGTAGAGCTCAGAAACAGGTTTGCATCAAGCCACACATCTGAGGACGAGATCAGAAAAAATTCTGCTGCATTGAAGTTTCACAGAATCATGTAGCCTTCATTATCTGGAAGACGTTTGAAACAACTAGAACTCTTCCTAGTGCTGGCCTCCTGGCCAAACTGAGCAACTGATGGAGAAGGGCTTTGTCTAGACTGGTGACCAAGAACTTGATGGTCACTCTAGTTGAGCTCCATGATCATATATGCAGATGGGAGAAACCTACAGAAGGACAAACATCACTGCAACACTCCACCGATCTGTGCTTTATGTCGGTGTGGCCAAACTCAATCCTCTCTTCAGTGAAGACACATGAAAACACACTTGGAATTTGCAAAAAAAAAAAAGCACCTAAAGGATCCTCAGACTGTGAGAAACAAGATTCTCTGGTCTGATGAACCTCAATTCTAAGCATAATGTTTGAAGGTAAGCAGCTCTGCTCATCACCTGCAGAGTAGCATCCCAAAAGTAAAGTGTGCTGGTAAGCAGCCTCATGCTGTGGGGCTGTTTTTTCAGACGCAGGGACTGAGGGACTCGTCATAGTAGAAGAAAAGCTCAATGCACCAAAATATTGAGAGAGCCTTAATGAAAACCCAGTCCAGATCTTTTAGCCTCAGACTGAGCAGAAGGTTTACCTTCCAACAGGACAATGAACCTAAACACAGCAAGAGTGGCTTATAGACAACTCTGTGAATGTCCTTGAGTGGCCCAGCCACAGCCTGGGATTGAACCCAATCAAATATTTCTGGAGAAACCTGAAAATGTGTGTCTGCCCCCATCCAACCTGACAGAGATTGAGAGGTGAACAGGTGAGGTGAAGAATGGCAGATAATTGCCAAATGATGATGATCAAAGCTTGTCGCATCAAACAAAAAAAGACTTGAGGCTATAAAGGTGCTTCAGCTAAATATTTAGTTAAGGGTATGAATACTTATGCAATGTACTTATTTCAGTTTTTTATTTTTAATAAATTCACGAAGTTGTGACAATTCTGTTTTTGCTTTGTCAATATGGTGTATGGAGTGTAGACCGATGTGGAAAAAAAAGTAATTTAAAGTTTTTTAATTTAAATTGTAACATAAGGCAGCAACATAACAAAACATGAAAAAAATGAAGGGGTATGAATACTTTCGCAAGGCACTGTAAATGCATAGAAAATATGTGCTGGTGTTCATATTTGCACAGGCAAACTTCATTAATCGTCTTTTTGTTGATTCTTTTATGGTGATTTTTATTATCAGTTATTATTCATGGATTAAATTAAATTAGGTTCATTTTATGGTCCGTGTATAGAGTACTAGAACCAATGAAATACAGCAGACATTTAGAAAGCCTATATGAAGTGTATGGCTTGCTTTAGTTAAGTATATGTGTATTCATATATACACATGCAGGCTTTATGTTGTGTATTGGTGTGATCTAATTTTAATTTTAACCATTAGTTAGTGATCTGATAGGAATGAAGTAGTCTGTCTGTTGTTACTTATTTGTGTGGCTGACACTTTTGGTGAAATGTGTGTACACTATGGTTCAAAAGATACAGTTCAGTACAATTTTACTTTGGAAAGAAATTATTACTTTTTTTTAGCAAGAATGCATTGCATTGATCAAAAGTTACAGTCACAACATGTATAATGTTACAAATATTTCCATTTCAGATGAATAGAATGTTCAAAACAACAGCATTTATTAAATAATTCTGGAAAAAAATATTAAGCAGCACAAACATTTTATTAACATTGGTGATGATGTTTCTTGAGCAGCAAAGCAGCATATCAGAATGATTTCTGAAAAATCATGTGACACTGAAGACTAAAGTAATGATGATGCTTTGCATAACAGGAATAAAGTACATTTTAAAATATATTCAAATTGAAAACAGTTTTTTTTTAATTGTAGCCATTTTTTCACAATATTATTGTTGATACTGTATTTTGATCAAATAAATGTAGCTTTGGTAATCATGAGAGACTTCTTTTAAAACATTTAAAAAATCTTGCTGAACCCAAACTTTTGAATGGTAATGTATGTAAAACCATACAGAGTTATGCAGTAGCTTTATCCTGTTATTGTCCCTTTAAATGTCGCAGCCAATCAAACCAATATCAAACTAAATGCAGTTATATAAACTGATTTCTTAAATACTTCTTTATTTTTGAGAGAAATCTTGGTGTGTCTGTTTCACTCACTGTGTTTTAATAATAGATATTTAAAAAAATATTAACAACAGTGTTGAAATATGAGTTAAAAGGAGTATTTTTTTATGGTTTGAGCCTTATGATGGGGCGGTTTGGGTACATAAGACAAAAAAGTTTGGTGTTGTTATGCTAATTACCGTAATATCCATTTGCAACAGATGGCTCATACAAAACTTTGAAGTATGCTTGTAGAGAGCAGCATTTCACTTGTCTTAAGTTGTCAACCGTCCGTCTTCATTGTAGGTGTTTGTAGAGTTTGACGACAGCCCTTGGCGGCAGCGCTCATGGGTGCAGGTGTACGGGGACGAGGTGCGAGCCGTTCTCATGGAGAGTGCCATCGTCTGGGCCAACTGCAGCGACCCATCGCTCTCCGCTGCTCAGTGGCCAGCCTTGGTGAGTACAGATGCACACTGCACCGCTTTCCATAATTCTTCTGTAAATCGACTCTTAATATTGGTTGAGATGTATTGCACTACATCTACATATGTCTGGCATGTTCATGCTTTGTAGTTATGGTTAGCAAAAGCTTTTGGAAATTGTCTTTAGATTGGATCTCTAAGAGGCAAGATATAGTGTTTTCTGGTTTATATTCACTCGTTTGTGCATCCAATACTGGTTTTCTGAAAGCCATTTGTCTTTTGGCTCAATCTTCAGATGTTCAAACCGCTGGTTGACCATGTGGGTTTGGGATCCCTGGTTCCTGTGGAGTTCTTTGGTGCAAGAACTTTGGCATTTCTCCCTAATGGGAGTTCACTGCACACTTTTGAGGTTGGTAACTGTCATAAAATCTGCGTTGTCATATTTTTGCATGTACTAATACAGAACTTTTGCACTGTGAAAGGTTCAAATAGAAATAGATGAAATAGATTATCTTTCTTTCTTCAGACTGAAAAAGATTTTGGACACTCTTTGCTACAAGAGCAGCTGGCCCTTCAAGCTGCCATCAGGAGCTGGCACAGTGACTCTGAGTTGCAGGAGATCCTGCGGAAACGTCAGTTGCACTTAACTATTAATAGACTCTAATGTGCTTGAGTAAACTTACCTGTGCAAAGCCTGAAAGGAAGTCGTACAAGATATTAAATGATTTTTTTATTTTACCCAAAAAGGAAAATTTGCTCACCCTCAGGCCGTCCAAGATCTAAGTGACTTTTTTCTTCAGTAATACACACAATGCAGAAGATTTTTAGCTGAAACCGTGGTCATTGGTGGTTCATAAAATGCATCACTTTGAGAGTCAAAAATAGGGAACACAAAATTAATACCTGTGTGACTCCAGTTTACAACATTACCTACTTACTGAAGAAAAAAAGTCACTTATATCTTGGATGGCCTGAGGGTGAGTAAATGAACAGCGAGTTTTACTTTTTGTGTGTACTATGCTTTTAATCCTCCTGTTGTCCTCCATTTGACCCAGACTTGGTTTTCTAACCTTCTAAAGTAAACTTTCTCCCTGTTTACTTGAATCTTTAGTATTTTAGTATGTAACTGACAAGCTGATAATCTAAGCTGTACTTCCTTCATATCTTGGACAGGATCTTACACTATTCAGGGTCGGAGAGTGCAGGTGTACCAGCCGGAGTTTGAGGAGCCCTGGGCCCTGGGACTCGTATCTCAGCATGATCCTGTTTCACACATTATGGAGATTACCATGGACCAGGTCTGTGTGAAAGTCAGTACTCTGTCTCTTTAGAATTGAATCGAATGTTGCTGTTCGTCTGATTCATGGGTTAGAGATAATAAAAGCTGACTTCAGTGTGTGGTTTGTGTGTCAATCATGGTTTGTTTCAGGGTGAAGAGACACAAGTCGTCGATCCTCGGGTTATTCATGTGATGCTTGCTGTGGAACAATTAGAAGAGGTGCGTTGGGTTTCTGTCTCTCCTAGTGTTGTTAGAGCATAAATTGTCTAATTTAAGTCTGGTAATTGATGATGTGCCTGGGTAATTTTGCCATGTCACATCTCTCATAGAGCCCAGATCGACGCAAGAAAGTGGGCGACGGTGGGAAAGGTGAGGGCAGCCGGCGGCGCAGGACAGCATCGGAAGGAGATGAAGACATTACTCTGAAACGTTTCAAAGGAGCCGGGGAGGGTTTCTCTGACGGCCAGAATGCCAGTGGCTCCAACAAGGACACTGAGGCTATGGTAACATGCATAGAGATGCCGGGAGAGGGAGTAGTGGAGGGAAGAGACGGAGGGGGTGGCGTAGGTGGGAGGGTGACGAGCACCTGTAGTCCAGTAGCTTTGCCAAATCAAGACTCCTCTAACAACAGCAATTCCTCTCAGCAGGAGCACTCCCACATAAGGAGCACAGGTTTTGTCAAGCAGAATGGCAGTTTTGTCCCAGACCAAGAAAGGATATCATCTTCAGTATCAGCGGTGCTTCCTGCGTCCACTCCAACACCACCTCCATTGAAGCCTGCCCCATCACCCTTTTCCAACACTTTTCCTTCTTTGGGTCAAATGCCCAGCTTGGTGCCCGGGGCCCCTGCCCCTAAATCGTCTCCCACACTACCAGCAGCCGAGAGGGAGGAGGGAGGTGTCCTTTCAGGGTATCCTAAAACAGCTGCCCTGGTGTCTCCAGGTCCTGTGACCATTTCATCACCTTCCCAAGACAACGCTTCAAGTGTGACTCTCTCTGCTCCTGTAGAAGCAAACCAAAAGCCCAGTATGTGGGGATCAGCTCCAGAAGCGAGCCAGGTAGGACACTGATTTTTTTTTTACTTTGGACTTATTCATTTATTCAAAAAATGCAATTCATACATACAAATAAAAAACACCACTTCTGAGATGAGTTTTGATTCTGAAATTGAAAACATTCTTGTTTTAAAAAATTTGGGTGGAAATAAAGTAAAAAAAAAAAAGAAGAAGCATTATTACATAATTTGGTAAAACTCTATTTTAAGGACCGTTTCTCACTATTACTGCACTATTAAGCACATATTAATGCTTTATTCTGCATGACCATATTCTAGATCCCTTAATCCTACTCCATACCCAAACTTAACAACTACCTTACTAACTATTAATAAACAGCAAATTAGGAGCTTAAGGAAAAACTCCTAGTTAATAGTGAATGTGTTTCTTTATCTAAATTGTTAAGAATAATTTTAAAAAGTCTTTAATTAAAAAAAAATAGTTTGGCGTAATGTTTTATTGTTTCATAAGAAAAGGAAAACTGTGAAGCAGTTTTGTTAAATAACATTAACATTTAGAAAAAAATCGAAGTCATGAGTCGAAGTTATGATTTTGTCTCCTCAAAAGTATAGTACTGTGATAACATGATTTAAATAAAACATTTTCAAGAAAACCTTTACATGAAACCCCTACATTTACATGAATATAAATAATTTTATTTTTTAACCAGTGTTATTTTAATATTATTTTGAATTAGCTTTTATTTTTTTATTATTTAATTTTTATTATTATTTTTGGTTTTATTTTAATTTGTTTTAGTAATTTTATGTGGTTTGTCATTTAATATTTTTTTAGCCATTTCATTTTCTTTTTAGCCATTTCATATTCTATTTATTTTCATTTCAGTATTAGTAATTTTAGTGCTTCATCTTATTTTATTCCAGTTAGTTACCAATTAGGTATGGACAATATTATCGGACCGATATTGGAATCGGCCGATAACGGCTTAAAATGCAAATATCGGCATCGGCCCGATATTAAAAATTATGCAGATATGTCTTGCCGATAAGAGGATTAACTCACACGCGCTCAGGGTGTGCTAGCGATTAGGTCACGTCAGCAGTGTGGTCATTCTTGAAGCTAACTTTTGCCTGAATGATGATTAGATTCACTGTTTTGGATCGCTGCATTTAATTTGAGAATGCACATGCAAGATGATGAGTTCGGTTTGCCAACAGTCACTAGCCGTGCAACGGCAGCCTCCCCCTGGTCCTAATGCCTGTTTTGTTAGGCGTTATATTTACATAGGGGGGCGCTGTTGGCCTACTTGTAACAAAATGAAGGTGAAGTACACACATCACTAAGAAACTTGTGTTTCTGAATAAATAAAGCAGTATCAATGTCATAAAATCACGAGTGTGTTTTGATTTAAAGGTCAGAAGCTATCTTACATGAATAAAAAAAATCACAATCATGACACTTGTAAATTTAAATAATTTTATATATGCAGATTTATTCATTAATATGTAATATGTTTTTTTTTTTACGAATTATGAGCTCTAAAAGATTGTCAGAATTTTTACTCTTTTGTCTTAGACCATCTACTAATATTTTAAGGTTACCACTGCATCTTTCTGGGGAAAAAAAATGCAGCGATTGAGATATACAGTAGTTGATTTATAATTATTTTCAAAGCTTTCAATGTAGTGTCATTATAAAAAAAACTTCATTATTGTTTATTTAATTCTAACAAGTTTTTGTTAAAAACAAACCAAAATTAAAAATAATTTTTTATAATTTCTGCACAGGAGAGACTTGGTGTTGTTTCCAAACAAAAGGAAATATATCTGCATCGGCTATCGGCCAAAATGAGTTGATAAATATCGGCATATCGGATATCGGCAAAAATCCAATATCGTGCATCCCTATTACCAATGCATCGTTTCTAATTTTTTACGTTTTTTCATCTAATATTTATATTTTATTTTATTACAGATTTATTTCATTTCCCAAAAACAAATTGTAAAAGTTTTAGATAATAATAACAGCACTGATTTTAACCTTTTTTTCCCTCCCTTTTTCTTTTTGTGGGTACGCTTATTACTCTTTGACCGTCATTTATTTGGCTTATTTGTATTTCAGAGCCCCAAGACCCCCACTCTAGCTGCTGCAGGATTTGGTAAACAGTCGAGTGAGGCAGTGTTTGGGGATGTTCCCACACAGGCCAACGGTTCTTCCCAGGAGGACAAGCCTTTTGGCTTTCCTTTTGGAGCTGTGAAGGAGTCGCAGAGGCAAGACTCTGATCCCTCACAGAACCTGTTCTTCCAAATCATGTCTCAGAACCAGAGCATCACACAAGGCCAGTCAAAGGCCTTCACATCCTTGTCTAAGTGCCTGAACAAGGAGCCGCCCAGCCTGTTCAAGCCTGCCGCTCCCTCCGAGGGTTTCAGAAAGGCGGTTGTGGCTTCTGCATCCGCTGGGCTGTTTGGTTCAGCACCTGCTAGTGGCCTGGCACCAATGAAAGAGCAGCCAAAAGTGCCTGATATCAAGCCTGCAGGCAATGGAATCCTAATGAACAAGCCTTTCGGAGCGGTGGGGGAGGCGCACAGCAAACCCCCAGCCACGTTTCCCTCAGCCGTAGGTCAAGCTGCGAGTTCTGTAGAGGCTCTGAAACCCTCTTTGGGATTAGGAACCAGCGGCCTTGGCAATGCCAGAAATGTTAACCACTCGAGCCCAGTCAGCGGTTTTGGTCTGCTTGCTGGCAACAAGGTTTCAGAAACTCACGAGAACCTTTTTCTACAGGCCACCAAGGAAACAAATCCATTTCTCGCTTACGGCGGAGCTGTTTCGCACAGCCCTTTTAGTGCATTGTCAACTCCAAAGTCGTCATCTGCGCTGTCCGCGTCTGCTGTTTCACCTTCGGGCAGCTCCGGTCTACTTAGTCAAGATCCTCCTGGTGGAGATGCCAAACCAAACCTGTTCACCATGGCAGAACCTCCTAAGGGAATCTTAGCCCCCCAATTCGCTGCTGCTGCTCTCATGACCACTCCATCGTTCACTCCGGCTGCCCAGGATGGACAACAGATGTCCAAACCAAACAAAGAAGGTTCAGATGGCAGCCCGGGAACCCGTGTCAGCACCGAAGGCCAAGGTGTCGCTACGCCTTTCGACCAAACCAAGTTTTCTTTGGAGGAACGCGGTCAGTCCACTAAAAGGGATTCAGAGTCCAGTAGCAACAGTGACCTGTCTGATTTGAGCGAGGTGGAGGACAACTCAGGCCAGAGCCAGAAACCTGGGGTTCCTGCAGCCGGTGAGGATAAGAACAAGACCCAGCCTGCGGCTAAGAGCCGGCCGCGGAGCAAACCCTTCAAAGGTAACTGCTTGACAACTGCATGCTGTGTACTTCATGAGTTAGTTCAGCTGAGTT
Source organism: Sinocyclocheilus anshuiensis (assembly GCF_001515605.1). Classification (NCBI taxonomy): domain Eukaryota; kingdom Metazoa; phylum Chordata; class Actinopteri; order Cypriniformes; family Cyprinidae; genus Sinocyclocheilus; species Sinocyclocheilus anshuiensis. The sequence continues at coordinate 676,630 of NW_015547697.1, forward strand.
AGTAGTAGTCAGTCTAAACCTGTATGAGTTTCTTTATACTGAATCCAGAATTTTTCTTTTCACCATTTCAAAAGAAAAAAAAACATTTCAAATAATGAAAGTACAAGTAAGTTATAGAAGTTGAAGTTTACTAAAATTATGTATTTTATATCAAATAAATATTTTACAAAATGTCCTTTAATCTAAATGTGCTGTACAATTAAAGTCATATGTCTAAATAAGTTATGTTCCCAATTTAATGTTATAAAAAAAACTGAGGCTTCTGTGAGATTTTATTTAGACGCTCTACCAAAAATAGCCACCGGGTGACACCCAAACTCCATTGAATTTTTGAATGCATTTTCCGGTGCAAGTTTCTTTACAAATTTACAAGTTTCTTTGGAATATTACTTCCGTCACAAAATATGTTATTATTATTTTATTAACATTTTAATATTTTATATATATATTAAGAGTGCGTTAGTATAGGCGGGTCCACAGCGCGCGCACACTCTGCTTATTACACACACAGGGACGCACAGCAGCACACAAACATGCCAAATATTAAAAATTAAAGGATTGCAATGTAAAAGATTATTATTGTGTAGGCTACATAAATATAAGAATGCCTACATGTCATAATGGATAGTCATTGCATGTATCAGAATTAGGCTAACTATTTGCTCGCGCACGAGCAGCTCCGTTTCCTCTCTGGAGACGCGTTCTGTCTTTGCGCTTGCAAATTCCGCCGTTTAAATAGCAAATCCGCCATGGCACGAGCGCAACTGGCTCTTAAACGGAATAGGAGATGAGACTCTGATTGGTTTATTGCACTTTATGCCCAAAACACACCCATTACTCATTAAGAGAATAGGGACAACCCTTTTAGACCATGCGCTGGGCACGCCGACCGTTTTTCCCGTCGTTAAACTAGCAGAAGTTGATTTGGACAACTGATCCAAAAAAGACACGGGCTCCAGTCGGACTTGGGCCGAGAATTCTGATAAGCTGTCGGACTGGCCCTGACCCAAAACGCTCGTTTCCTAGCCCGGCCCTGACCCAAAACGCTCGTGTCCTGGACTGGCCCTGACCCAAAACGCTCATTTCCTAGCCCGGCCCTGACCCAAAACGCTCGTGTCCTAGCCCGGCCCTGACCCAAAACACTCGGCCCAAGTCCGACTAGAGCCTGTGTCTTTTTTCTTTCTCTCTCTCTCTCTCTCTCTCTCTCTCTCTCTCTTCCCCATTACACAGCTATTAAAATAGTTCAGTTTTGGTTTTTAATGGCAAAG
>NW_015547697.1:678175-711834 GCF_001515605.1 Sinocyclocheilus anshuiensis
CGCTCGTGTCCTAGCCCGGCCCTGACCCAAAACACTCGGCCCAAGTCCGACTAGAGCCTGTGTCTTTTTTCTCTCTCTCTCTCTCTCTCTCTCTCTCTCTTCCCCATTACACGGCTGCTGTTGTAGTCATTAAAATAGTTCTGTTTTGTTTTTAATGGCAAAATGGTTATGTTCTTGACTTTTTTTTTCTTTTCTTTTTTATTGTTAATTTAGAAATATGTTTGGAACTTTTTTTTGTTAAATTAATGTTTTTGTTTTATAAAGTAACAACTAAGTGGCCAGTGGCATGCAGTGAGTTGATACCATAGCCTATGTTTGATCAGTTTAGCCTTCTTAAATCATCATGACTAGCTTAAGTAAAATCTATAGATATAAAACACTTCAGGCATATCACAATGTTAGTTTAAACGTTTAATCCAGATAAATGTGTGCTATTAGGCATATCCAATCGTTTGTGCGGAGAGTGGAAGCTAAAGTGCGCTTTGCAGAACATGGAGGCGCCAGTGCGCTCCCTTGCATTTTTTTCTTAACAGTGAAAACAACTTAAAATGCGCCGTCATTTTTGCCCATAAAGGTAAGAGTATATATCATTCAGAACTGTAAAGGGTCTACTTTTATTTGTGTGCACTCACAATGTCAACAAAACAATGTGCTTTTATAAAATAAATCCAATCGTTTGTGCGGAGAGTGGAAGCTAAAGTGTGCTTTGCAGAACATGGAGGCGCCAGTGCGCTCCATTGCATTTTTTTCTTAACAGTGAAAACAACTTAAAATGCGCCGTCATTTTTGCCCATAAAGGTAAGAGTATATATCATTCAGAACTGTAAAGGGTCTACTTTTATTTGTGTGCACTCACAATGTCAACAAAACAATGTGCTTTTATAAAATAAAGAAAACAGACAGGATGTGCTTTCTGCCATTTCTGTCTTGAGCTGGAGTGCTTTACAGAAATGAACCGAAACTCAACGAATACTTGCCTCACAGACAAGATAAATATATCTATAGAAAGCTTTAAGTTACTACTTTAAAACAAAATTATTCAAATCTATTCAAACCAAAAACTCTTTCATTATGTAATCCGTGAAGATCTTCGAAACTGAACCGACAAATTTTTAAGTCTAAATACAGTCACCAGAAGGAAAAAACTATAGGTACACTATTAAGGCCCCGATATACTTCAAACGAAGTTCGTTTTCGTTATTCGTTTGGGGACAAAAAGAAGTTCGAAAAGGCTGAGCGACGGTATACTGTTTTCGAACATTCCAACACCCCCGCGCTGCTGGAGGCGGGGTGTAGATTAATGTAAACATGTGTCGCGACACTCGTGCATATGCCCTAAACACAATAAAGATGCAATGATGGTGTATTTAGGTGTGAGACGGGTACCAATGGTCAGAATATTATAGACAAAAGAATAATGATTAGCAGCAGTTCAGAGTCAAGTATCATGTTTGCAATACAAAAGAACCATTCCATTCCCATAATCAGTCTTTAAGTGTAAATGGCTCATAGTCTGAAAACTTTAGCATGATGTGGACAAAATATTGGAGTCATCTCAATAACACAAACCTGTTTCTAAATACAGTCACCAGAAGGAAAAAACTATAGGTACACTATTAAGGCCCCGATATACTTCAAACGAAGTTCGTTTTCGTTATTCGTTTGGGGACAAAAAGAAGTTCGAAAAGGCTGAGCGATAATGGCTTTAATGAGCATAATCAGTCTTTAAGTGTAAATGGCTCATAGTCTGAAAACTTTAGCATGATGTGGAAAAAATATTGGAGTCATCTCAATAACACAAACCTGTTTAATCAGTCTTTAAGTGTAAATGGCTCATAGTCTGAAAACTTTAGCATGATGTGGACAAAATATTGGAGTCATCTCAATAACACAAACCTGTTTTTTTACTTTATTTTATTAATGTTCATTTATTTTATTAAACTGGATAAATTATTACACCTTTTTATATTTTATGTAGTGTCATGATTTGATAAAAAAAAGGTTTATTATTGTATGTTCTTTTGGCATTTAATTTTATTGTATACCTTTTAAATTCGCTTATTGAAAGACCAACAGCAGCAGCAGTATGGTGTAACATTTATTTGAAACACATGTATTTGGTACTTGCTACCTTATATCTTTACTCTTTCCTTTCATTCTTTTCATGGCTTTGGAAAACTTGCATCTGATGTTTCTCTACGTCACTTTTTGCATAACTCCGGGTCGTCGGCACCAAGCTTCGTTGCAATTTCTTTCCAGGAATTAAATGCTTTCTCTGAATCTTTAAAGTCTCTCCGCGAGCGATCGTACAGGTGCGGATATATTTGTGCCAGCTGAGCTATTCGACACTCCAGTGTGTTCATGTTGCTAGTGACTAGGAGATGTTGTTCTCCTGCTGGACCTCCGTGGAATGGGAAACGAACCGGGAAAAAAAAAAAATAGCCTCTCCGCGAGCGATCGTACAGGTGCGGATATATTTGTGCCAGCTCAGCTATTCGACACAGTGTATTTATGTTGCTAGTGACTTGGAGATGTTGTTCTCCTGCCTGACCTCCGCTGAATGAGAAACAAACCGGAAAAAAAAATCGCACGTCAAAGAAGGTGGAGTTCCAGAACACACCCACCGATTACGTAATCGCCATGGACCAATGGAAGCTCAAAGATGTTTAGGAACCAAAATGAACTCCCCCAGAAAGTTCGCTTTGGTGAGCTGTTTTGAACTGCCGAAACAAACTCAAAACGAACTTCGTTTCAGCCTGATTTTGTTCGAAATGACGTCATATCAGTTCGTTCTTCGATTTTGTTTGAAGTATATCAGGGGCCTTTAGCGAACTACACCATGGTCACATGACTTCAGCGTTACCGCCATTAAGCGTTCTTCATTTCAACATTTTCCCTGAAAGTTTGAGGTAGAATAGTTTGTAAGAGCTCGATTATAAAGAGTAGGTGAGGTTTACCTGTTCGGTATGATGACGTTTATTGTCCCCAGCAACCTCTTCGGCCCCATTTAGCCACTTGCTAGCAACCAAAACCACTTTAAGGCAAGCCTCCAAGGTTAGCATTTGGCATTTAATGAATCAACATCTCATCGACTAATTTTCAACATGTTTGCCATTAAACATTACACCAAAAATGCTGTTTTATAAGAGAAGTCACAGACAGTTTTTCAAGGTTTGGCCTACAAAAATGTGTAATTCCTGTAGCACTCTTTTCATTAGTTTACTGTCTTTGTTTAAAAGTTCTGTCCACCTGCTCTCTTAAGTATCAGCAGTGCCATTAACCACCAATCGACCGATATGATAGATCAGTCGATGTTCACAATCATCTGATTTTGGGTTTGTGTGTGATTTATGTAGCGGGGCAGTCCGTGTTGAAGGACCAGAATAAGGTTCGGCGCTTGAAGCAGTCCGGAGAGTCCTTTCTGCAAGACGGCTCCTGCATTAACGTGGCACCCCACCTGCACAAATGCCGCGAGTGCCGTCTGGAGCGCTACAGGAAATCCCGCGAAGACGAGGACGATGACGACCCAAGCGTGTCCTGCCGATTCTTCCACTTCCGCAGGTGAATACGATTCAGACAACTACAGGTATGACTAGCTTAACTCTTGGCTAGGGTATGAGACTGACACCTTGACTTGTGTTGTAACAGGCTGGCTTTCACTAAGAAGGGAGTCCTTCGCGTGGAAGGCTTTCTAAGCCCGCAGCAGAGTGACAGCATGGCAATGGGGCTTTGGCTCCCCTCCCTCACGGTACACGAAGGACTTGACCTGGACACGTCCAAATATATTTTAGCAAATGTGGGTGACCAGTTTTGCCAACTGGTCATGTCAGAGAAAGAGGCCATGATGATGGTAGAGCCCCATCGTAAGTAACTATTTGTTTATCAAAACTGATTACAGCTTGTTCACACAAAATCATTTATAATCTGAATAAATTCTAAGAAAGTATCACATAATGCCAAAATGTTTTACATGCACTATTTTCACCAGTCCATCTAGTTTTATGGACACTCTTAATTTCTGTAAACTTAAAGTAAAATAGCAGCTAAAATAGTTTTCAGTTAATAAAGTATTCTAGTAGTTTTTAAGAGCTGAATGTTCAAGTTTCCCTCTTTTTTTTTTTATTGTTTTTTAAACAAATTTACCTGACTCTTCTAATATTTATTTATTTATTTATTAACATTTTAAAGAAGATTTCTACCACATGAAATGTTTTAGAGCTTAACATTACTGTGTATATTCTTTATAAAAATTAACATGGAGTTTTATGTTTTTATAAATTTTTCATGACTTTCCCAAGACTGTTGGAACCCTGTTTGTTTTTGTTTTTTTCAAAGAAAAAAGGTGGCAAATTAAATTAAACATTTCTGGGTGTTTTAGCATATTTTAATTAGGTTTGTTTTATTTTTGTCTAATTTTATATATTTTATATCATGTATATCAATTTCTGTAATATATAACATGTTAATCATTCTCTTGAAAACATACGGACACCTGAATGAATTGCTTAGTAGCTGAATGAATGTAGCTTCCATAATCAGTGTATGTAATATTAAAGACCTCATTCATGAAATGTAAGCTGAATAATTCATAGAAATTCAGGTGAAGTGCCACATTAAAATGAATGCTTTTTCAATTAATTTCACATTCTACTCATGTTTTATGAATGAAGCTCAATGTAAATGGGAAAACTCTGTTGCATATGTTATCTTATCAGTAAGGAATATATGAAAATCTTATATTAAACAGTTCTTTTATATATAGCACCTTTCAGGACCTCAGTGTTACTTATTTTAGTGTCAACACTTCAGGACTAATATAAAGCAAGGTTATTATTTTTAAAAGTACTACTAAAAAACAAAAGCTTGCAGTCAAAAAAAAGGTTTATTAAATGGAAAAAAAAACACTTGTTTTGTATTATAAATGTACACTAAAATACTAAAAAGCTAGTGACTATTTTAAAATTATAATAAGGACTTATATAAAATCTCTGTGATTTTGCAGAAAAAGTGGCATGGAAGCGAGCTGTGAGGGGAGTGAGAGAAATGTGCGACGTGTGTGAAACAACGCTGTTCAACATCCACTGGGTGTGTCGCAAATGTGGCTTCGGCGTTTGTCTCGACTGCTACCGGCTACGCAAGAACAGGCCACCTGAAGGTAGATATGACAAAGGATCTGCCACAGTCATGAAGCTATCCTCCTATTTGATACAAGAGCACTGTCTTGTATCATGTACGTTCATTACAGCATGTCTCAGACTCTCACTTCTGCTCTTACACTAGACGAGAGTCCAGAAGAAGAGGTGTTCTCATGGCTGAAGTGTGCTAAAGGCCAGCCACACGAGCCACAGAACCTCATGCCCACTCAAATTATACCTGGAACAGGTTAGTGCATTTATCCCTATTAAAAATATATGAAATCACAGTAACTGGAGCTCAGTTTTATTGTCTCCTTGTATCCCTTTAGCCTTGTACAGCATAGGTGACATGGTACACGCAGCCAGAGGTAAATGGGGGATAAAAGCGAACTGCCCCTGCACTAGTCGACATAGCAAACCCTTGGTGCGGCCCAGTGCTCCAAATGGCCTTTCACAGGCAAGATATCTCCAAAACATTTGGATTGAAAGTCAATTACATCTGTAATGCTCTTAGGTGTTTTTTCATCTTGCTTCTCATGTTTGGTGCAGTCGGGTGCGGCTAACAGTGTGGGGAATGGAGCCACTTCCACTTCAGCCACAACCCGTCCGAACGGGGAACCAGCAGCGGGTGCAGCAGTCAAAACAGAGCCTGTTGAAGAGGCGGGCATAGCTGACACTACGTCAGGCTCCAGTGGGACAAACAGCAGCACTCCTAGCCCTGCTCCTGCCCCGACACCAGCCACTAAAGATGGCAAGGGCAGTTCCTCTGCCCTTCACTGGCTGGCCGACCTGGCCACACAAAAGGAGCCCAAAGGTGAGACTAATGGTGTGTTCACACCAGACGCGAAGCGAATATGCGCATCACGTTACTCGCTCTAGATTACTCGCGGGATGTTTCTTGTCACTCGCGCGAAAATAAAAACATAGCGCGATCAACCATGGTGGAGATAACTACAATCGCTGTTTTGTACCTGTTGTCAAAAAGTCCCAAATACGATGGAAAGCCAAACGCCAATGTGTCTGGGTTCACAGCACCATCCAGAGGAGGATGAGTAATGTTAGGATCCTTCATTAAAGGTGCAGTAGGAGATCTTGGAAAATGCTAACTTTAGCCTGATAGCACTGAAAGCGAACATCCCACCCTCCCTGCAATCGCTGTCCAAAGCCACGCCCCCTGAACGCATATACGCTCACAGACCAGAATACCAGAGACAACATTACTACAATAGGCTACATCAGCGGTTCCCAGTTCCAGCCCATGTTCCGAAGTGAAGTAAAACTTCAATGGATTTCTCCTGCTCAGGGAGTAGGGAGCAATGAACACTGTGTAGGGATCATATCGATCGGAACAGTTCATGCACGTAGCTCACTTCTAACGAGCTGGTTTTCCAAATCGAGTGTGTTAACTAAGCGAGACATGCAAAATATGCAGAGCGGGGGGGCGCAAGGACTGGAATTGGGAACCACTGGGCTACATCATGTGTCATTCACCGGTGAGAAAACTTTAAAAGTACTACAATACCAGGATGGAAGATCGGGTTGTTGATGTTTGTCTGCCATTCTCGCTCTGTCTGCACAGTGTGCGTGAACGCGCTGATGACGTATCCTGTCTGCGCGAACAGGGTTCTGCGCGAACCGGGTGCGCAGAGGTATGCAAATACTTATGTTGACAGACAGGTAGGAAAGCCAACTAAAACGCTCAGATCCAGCGTTTTGATTGGACAAACATTTCTTGGTCCTACACCTTCCACAGAATATATAAATACGTGTAGACCACTTAACTTAATGATTGCTATCGGGATGTGAAGAGACTTTCAACCAAATGTTTCTGAAGACAATCACCTATTGCACCTTTAATGTGTGTGTTACATTTTACTACTGTATATGTACACTGATATTACTATTATTTTTATTATTGATAGCAGCATCTCTGTACCACTACAACTGATTTGATTTTAATTGTTTTCTATGCTCCAGACATGTATAATGACAGACAGCTACAATAATGCTCTCTTCCATTGTCTGATTCAACTGGATGTGTCAAGAAGCTCTTTGCTGATTGGCTTGCGCAAGAACGCGTCATGCGAATTTTCCGCTCGAGTTGAAATTTTTTAACTTGCACGAAAGACGCGATTGAGGTGAATATCGTGCATTCGTGGTAAACACGTCACGCATTTTGCGTCATTCGCGTCGCACGGCACAAATTCGCCTCTATTCGTGTCTTTGCGTTGACTTTGTATCTACTCACACGAATAATAACATTAGCGTCTAGTGTGAACACACCATAAGTTTAGAGCGGTAAACAATTAGTGGATAGCACATGTGGAGGTGCTTAATTAACAGTGGTTCTCAACTGGTTTAGCTTCAGGACCTTGAATTAACATTTGACCAAAATGATCATGGACTGTTATATATATATTATTTTTATATAGTATATTAGGGCTGTCAAAAAACTAAATTCGAATTTTGTACTTAAATATGATTAAATTTTTCGAATTATATTCGAATTTAAATGGCCTAATTTCAGTTAGAGGGAAAAAAGCTTTTGTCTTCTCTCCTGAGGCCACAAGAGGGCGAATCGTTCAAAATATTACTAATGCACGTTTATTCAAAGCAATAAAATAATACGACTATCTTTGAAAAAACGTGCATTATGTTTAAAATATTGTTTATAAACCAAACATACTTAAGTTGCTTCAACAATTAGAAACAAAACAGCATTGTGCACGTATGTATAGTTTATTATAAAGGACTGAAAACCAATCGCAGAGTAGGCCTACTTTTTTCTTGAGACATGTTTTTTTAAAAGTTGAACTTGCATTAATTTTACATGGGTTTCTAAACATGCGGCTCTCTTGTGCGAGATGCGAGTGCAATGGTGATAGATGTCCCTATAGAAAATGCGATAAATATGTTCTGTGTGAACGGTTTTGCCGTAAACAAGATCTTCTCCACATTGATGTTCTCTTTTTCCGCAATATTTTGAATGAACAATGCAGCTCATCATCGCATCTCGTGTGCCACTGATAACGTTGCCTGGCACACACCTAAAATTTGAATAAAACATTTTTGCATTCGAATGTGGATTTTTATTTTAAATTTGACAAATATTCGAAATTCGAATTTTTATTTGACAGCCCTGTAGTATATATTATTTTGTACATTTGAGCAGAGATATGTTTATTATTGTATTTATTATTTTGGTAATTATTATTTTTATAAACTCTTATAATAATAATAATAATAATAATAATAATAATAATAAACAAATTTATGTGTAGAACAGCATTCATATAGAAGAAATGCAGCTCAAAGTGCTTTACTGTTAAATTTACATTAAGAACAAAGTTCTTCAGAGAAACAGATGAAAAATACCATAATTAATGTAACGTGAAACCCATTTTATAGTTGTTAAAAAACAAAATTGTATACATGGAATGCATAACAAAGATATGTAAATAATAATCAAAAACATAATACAAAGAATGCATAAATCAGGTAAAAAAAGACAATGCTTTCAAAAGAAATTTAAAGAAAGTAATTTTAATTAAAAGTAGCATGAATTTGCAGTAAAACAGCATATAGTTTGATTTTAAAAGTTTGATCTTATTTATCTTGCTATCCATGATTAATATGGCATCAGCAACATTTTGTTATTTGCCTTTGGCATTGTTTTTCCCCTTGTTGTCTGCAACCCTGTAAGAACAAACTTAACTAAATCTTGTTCTGTTAACAATGTTTTAGAACCACTCTACATAACGTTTTCTGGTAAATCTTGAGTTTGGTAAATCTTTGCAAGGGCTCTTGGCAGACACAATGTGCTCAGGTTCTTCCTCTTGTTTTGTCTCAGAGTCTCTGCGCTCCGTGATGGGTCGTGACTCTCGTGCTCCATTTGGTCTGGACTCCTTCGGCACACTTTCCAAACCCTCAGGGTCCAGTCCCAAGCTCTTCAATAGTCTGCTGCTAGGCGCTGGCCCTTCCCAACCCAAAGCAGAGGGCACTAGCCTCCGGGATCTGCTGAACTCTGGCCCTGGGAAGCTTCCGCAGGGTCCCGCCGAAGGAGGTGTTCCTTTCCCTTCAGTGTTCTCCACTGCTGGTGTACGTGACAGTGCTTTAACTTTATCTGTATGCTTTGAGAAACATTTCTTATTATCAGTGTTGAAAACAGTTGTGCTGCTTCCATGATACATTTTTCAGGATTCTTCTTATAGATAGAAAGTTAAAAAGAACAACGTTTATTTTAAATGGAACATTATAAATGTCTTTATTACCAATTTTGATCTATTTAAATGCGCCCTTGCAGAATAAATGTATTAATTTCTTAAATTCTTACTGATGACAACATTTTGAACAGTAATGTAAGTGTTGTTGAGACATAGACATAAGAAAATAAATGTTCTTAATATGTTTTTATTTATATATTTTTGTTCTTTCTCTCTTAAGCAGGCTGATAAAATGAAGGGAGGTCTTCCTAACTTCCTGGATCATATTATTGCATCAGTGGTGGAGACGAAGAAGGCAGAGGGTCGACGTGCGTCAGGGTCAGCAGAAGGCGGCGAGTCGGGGACTGCTCCTCGCAGAGAGGGCTTGATGGGTCTCAGTGTATTAGACCCCCACACTTCGCACTCGTGGCTGTGTGATGGCCGTTTGCTCTGCCTGCAGGACCCCAGCAACACCAACAACTGGAAGATCTTCAGAGAGTGCTGGAAACAAGGACAGGTGAGCGGTGAATATCAAATGGATGCGCATTTATTTGATCGTTTACATTCTGCTGATGCTAATAACCTTTTCTTGTTTAGCCTGTGCTGGTCTCAGGCATACACAAAAAGCTGAAGGGTAACTTGTGGAAGCCAGAGTCCTTCAGCAAGGAGTTTGGAGACCAGGATGTGGACCTGGTCAATTGTAGGAACTGCGCCATCATCTCTGATGTCAAAGTCCGAGACTTCTGGGATGGCTTCCAGGTCATTTCCAGTGAGTACATCTGAGCAAGCCTGTATCTTTTTATTGTTGATTTGATTATTAACATCTTTAATTGTCATGAACTATGAAACCACTTTAATCTGGTGGTCTATTATATTCTGCTCTGTTCTCTAGAGCGGTTGAAGGGTGGAGATGGCCAACCTATGGTACTAAAACTTAAAGACTGGCCTCCTGGAGAAGATTTCAGAGACATGATGCCCACTCGGTAGGTTTGCTGACATGTTATTTGGTGCCATACCTGGTGGTCGACTGATGTGGATTTTTTTTTTTTATTGCTGATGCCGGTATTTTGGAGTGCATGGTGGCCGTTGGGCAGTAAGAAGCCAATATATCGATATATATCATAGCACACTGTTTCATTTAAAGACATTTTTAATTTAATTTAAAGATATGTGTAAAAACACATATATAACAGTTGCTTAAATTAAATGTATAATATAAATGCATAATATTTACTAGATTGTCATTTGAAAAGTAATAAATATAAAAAAAAATGATCTTAATAAAAAATACATCTGTAAAGATTTATTTAGATGCCAACTTCTTTCTGTAATTCTATTATAGTATTTTTCACAAATAAAGAAACGCTGCAACCTGGTAAGTTTCTACAAGTTAGCGCTAGTGTTGTCACGGTACCAAAATTTTGACTTCGATACAATACCTGACTAGTCTCTCGATACTACTACTGAACCGATAACACAACAGGAACAGTAATTCAATAATAGATGATGCACATGGAATTCGTAGATTATTATTTTATCTACTAATTTTAAAAATGTTACAAATAATAATAAAAAAATAAAAACAAAATCATATGTCACTCCCACCACAAAGGCCTGTGGTGAGCAACTACCAGTCTATGATACAGCCGATAAATATAGATCTTTGAAACATTGGTAATTTAGCCAAATTAGATGGTTATTATTGACCTCAATTACCTGTCAAACTCAGATGGGGAAAAATTTCATGTGTCACGAAATAAATCGCATTCATTTGACTTGGGCATGAGCTAGGAGTGGGAAATATGACCAAAATCTTATTTCACAATATGAGTGATTTTATTTCACGAGAACAATTTATATAATGATATAGTAATTTTTTGTTATTTTATCTTTGTTAATAGCAGTAAGAACATAGATGCAAGTAACAAACAAAAGAACAAATACAAAACAAAGACACAAATGAAATAAACTGTTTTTAGGTAAAGTAGGTCTTTTAACAGTAGCATTCAATTAAGAGATAATACAGAAATTGAATAAAGTTATCAAGATGTATATAAAGTTTGGCAGGCCAATGTTCATGCAGGGATCTGAAGCAGAGCACTGAACACACACTGTCCTGCTGTCGCACATTGACGCAACTAAGGAAATATGGCTTTCTGTCATTCTTAAAGTACCAGTACTAGTAAAAGGAGGAATCGTACCGTATTTAAAAGCAGGCTGTTGCAATCAGTGTTGGGGGTAATGCATTACAAGTAATGCAAGTCATGTAATCAGATTACTTTTTTTACAAGTAACTAGTAAAGTAACGTATTAATTTTACATTTACAAGAAAATATCGAGTAACTTTTTTCAAACAAGTAACTCAAGTTACTTTGTTTTTCTATTTATTGACTGACAGCTCTCTTTTCCCTGTGTTGAGAGAAATTGGGAGTGAGGTGCAGAGGAAGAGGCACTTTCCTCCTCAGCCTGAGGCTTATTAATTTCACTTTTGGAGTGAAAGGACCCTTATAGTTTCCAAAAATAGTTTTTTAGCTTATTATTAAAAAACAAAAGCAAGCCCAGCCCAGGTGACAAAAAGTAAGACAAAAATAAATGTAATGCATTACTTTCCATAAAAGTAACATAATTAGTTACTTTTTATGGAGTAATGCAATTTTGTAATGCGTTACTTTTAAAAGTAACTTTCCCCAACGCTGATCGCAATACATTTTTAGTTACGGTATGTTGTGTATAACACTATTTAGCTCTGATTTTACATACTTTACACAATGAATATTACATGAATACAGCATAGCAGCAAACTGGATATATCACAGCAAGGTTAGTGGAAGTAAAAAAATTTTTAGATATTCAGACTTGTTGAAATTAAATCCATATTTGCTGAATGCTGATAGTAGATGAGGAAGCATTACACTGTTTGCCTTTATCACTAACAATAGAAACGCCACATTTTGATATACTCTTAACCAATTTTGTTTAAAAGCTCTGTGTCATAATTTATTAGACCTGGTATACAGAGACCGTAAAATAATGGAATCCCTTTATCCATTAAGCATGTTTTATTAGAGTGTGCTGGTTTGAACTCTTTGAGAACTTTTTTTATTCAGTTAAAGGGGTCATATGATGCTTTTTTAAAGATAATTATTTTGTGTATTTGGTGTAACAAGAGATTTTTCACAGAGTTAAGCCAAATAAGTTTTGGAGTTTTTAACAAAAATAACATGATTATAATTCAGCCATAATATTTCTCACCATGAAAATAGCCACAGAAGCTGGAATGGCATTAAACACAAACAAACAAACTGCTGTAAAATAATGAAGATGGACAATGGGAGCTCTGTGCATTCAGCGTTGTCAAAATAAAAGTCCTGTGCACTGACAAGATAAAAGTTTCCATTTCTGACATATTGGCCAAACAGAAAAAAATGATTGGCCAATGCTGATAATTAAAAAAGGCCAAATATCAGCTTCTATATTGGCCTTGCCAACATATTGGTCGAACACTACCTATGGCATCTTCGCTTGGGAGCAGCCCGTTTTTATGAATTAGCTTGCTTATGTTCTCCTGTTCGCAGGTTTGATGATCTTATGGAGAACCTTCCTCTGCCAGAGTATACAAAGAGAGATGGCCGTCTCAACTTGGCCTCTCGTCTTCCAAACTTCTTCGTTCGGCCAGATCTGGGTCCTAAAATGTACAATGCCTATGGTAAGAGATCTGCATTCAACATCCTCGCCACTGCTTACAAGGAATACACTGACAGCGCTTTAACAGGGTGTCCGCGGGTCCTTAAAAAGTCTTAAAATGTCTTAAATAACGTTTTCCTAATATAAGGCCTTAAAAAGTCTTAAATTTATACAAATGTGATATTGATTTTTTACAACAGTTCAATAAACTAGAAATTTTATTAAGAGACTTTCGTTTTAGACACCATATTGCCTGTTTTTCGCAAACAAAAATAATTCCAAACAAAGCCACAGCACTGTTTTGCATCTTTGAGCAACATGACAACTTTTCGTTCCTGAATGAATCAACTGTTTAAATGATTCGGTTCAGTCGCAATGCCTCACTTATTAACAGTGACTTGCTGCCACCTACTGGCGGTTTTAATTTCACATTTAAAGTATCTTTTCATTTTTTTTATTATTTCAAATATCAGTATTCAATGTTTTATTTTTAATATATGAAAACATTATTTATGCATTTGTAACTGCAGGTTAAATGCATTCATGTTCTGCACTAAACTGTGTGTAAATACATCTAAATGCCACTTCAGGTGGCATTATGTCTGGATTGCAAAGATGAATTTTGTTGATACTGATTTCATTTAGCTGTCCACGAAAGTCCTTAAGATTACCAGCATGATAACACATTCAATGAGTTGAATGAATGACTCGATGTCTCACTCGTTAAGTGACTTACCGCCACTTACTGGTAGTTTAGTTGAGAAGTTTGTTGAAAAGTATGCATTTTCCCCCTCAACGTTTCTTATTTGTATATTCATAAATGCATTTAAAACAATAATCTCATAACATTATTTATTGCAGTTGTAATTATTGTTATTTGCAGTGTAAATTATTTAATCTGACTGGTAGCAGCCCTATAGTGTATATTGAATTTATTGATAAATTATAATAATTTGACATGTAAGATGATGCATACATCTAAAAAGGTTAAACAAAATAGGCCTTTGTAAAGGTAAATATGCAGATTTAAGTATGTAAAAGCTGATAGAACACTGATGAAAATATTGCTTCAGAATAAATTGTGTACTCCACCAAAAATTTCAGCGATGCAGTTATTTAGCAGGGATATTTTGCATGGAATATTGTCTGCTGACATGAAAAGTTCACTGTATATCATAGTAATAAATATCATTTATTACAGCAATGATATTTTGTTTTCTTTTTAATTTATACACATTAAATATTACATATATGTATGTAATAAAATGTGTATTTCCATTACAGGTTTAGGTCTTAAATTTTTAATTTATACACATTAAATATTACATATATGTATGTAATAAAATGTGTATTTCCATTACATGTTTAGGTCTTAAATTTCATATAAGGTGGTATTCAAAATGTCTTAAGTCTTAAATTTAACTTGTTCATGTCTGCAGAAACCCTGTTTAACCTCTTCCCTTTGCCGTGTCCCTCCCAGGACTGATCTACACAGAAGACAGGAGGGTCGGCACCACTAACCTGCATCTGGACGTATCCGATGCAGTCAACGTAATGGTGTATGTGGGCATCCCAGAAGGAGACAGCGACCAGGAAAAAAGTAAGCATTAAGCTATTGTTTATGTGTGTTAAGGGTTTTTTGTGTATGTGTATTTTGATGCAGCAGTTTGATTTCAAAATACAACATTTCTTGTTTATTTTTGTAGCAAATATAATAAAGCTATCGTTTCTGTTCATAAATATGGCTGCAGTTTTCTTTTGTTCAGTTGTAACATATAAAATTTTGGTCTTCGAGACTTTTTTTGCCCCTGTGCTGTATAAGTTTTGCAGTCTGTTTTTCTTTTAAAAAAAACAAACAAAAAAACTTAAGGCAAATAGTTGAAATTCTGTATGACAGGTATTATTGTATTTATATTGGTTTCAATGGAAATATAAAAATCCACACTGTCTTCAGCTTTCAAATTTCCCTGAAAACACTTCCTGTCCTAAAAAGGGATAGTTCACCCAAAAAATGAAATTCTGTCATCATTTACTCGCCCTCATGGTTTTCTGAATCCAGAAGTCATACAGATTTGGATCAACATGTAGTTGAGTAAATGACATTTTTGGGTGAACTAACCCTGTAAGTGTAAGCTAATTAGTTAATGTCTGAATGATAGAGATTCCAACCACAGATGAAATCTTTTGATAGGAAACTGGCATTAAAATAGAAAAAATTGATACAGTGCCTTGCAAAAGTATTCAGACCCCTAACTAAATCAGTGAATAATGATTGCAAGCCTCCCTCAAGAGGTAGTTTCTTAGAGGCCAACATGGCACCCTATAGACCTTAGTAAGCGCAGAAGCCGTATTTAATTTGATGACGTACAGCTAAAGGTCGATCAGTATGACATATTGAATGTCTTTCCCTTATAGCT
Source organism: Sinocyclocheilus anshuiensis (assembly GCF_001515605.1). Taxonomy (NCBI): domain Eukaryota; kingdom Metazoa; phylum Chordata; class Actinopteri; order Cypriniformes; family Cyprinidae; genus Sinocyclocheilus; species Sinocyclocheilus anshuiensis. The sequence continues at coordinate 693,614 of NW_015547697.1, forward strand.
GCATTTTCATTGGTATCGATTAAATATGGCGCGTGCTCTGACTGAGGTTTCTCATAGTCAAAAAATTATAAGCTTTAACAAAAAAAATCCAGCTACAGGCTTATAGTGTTCGAACCGCTCACAGTTCCAGTGAGTCGGACGCAGTTAAGGCCTTTAGGATGGCCTGTGCTCTTGGGGTCTTGCTACTTTTGATTGTGGCACCATTTCTCATTCACAGAAGCAGACCTCGCTGGATTCAAAGGTCTGTGCAGTTTTTTCATTTGTCTCACTTAAGGCATGCCCTCCCACTCTCTTGTTCTTCACTCCCATTGCTTTAACCCATCTCTTGCTACTCTTTACATTAAATGGTATATTATTTATGTTGATGGTTCATTATAAAATACCAATTTGTGCACCAGTTTGTAAACTCCATTCAGAGTTTTCCAGGACACTGAAACATAGTGACCATAGTGTGTAAGCTAATTAGTTAATGTCTGAATGATAGAGATTCCAACCACAGATGAAATCTTTTGATAGGAAACTGGCATTAAAATAGAAAAAATTGATACAGTGCCTTGCAAAAGTATTCAGACCCCTAACTAAATCAGTGAATAATGATTGCAAGCCTCCCTCAAGAGGTAGTTTCTTAGAGGCCAACATGGCACCCTATAGACCTTAGTAAGCGCAGAAGCCGTATTTAATTTGATGACGTACAGCTAAAGGTCGATCAGTATGACATATTGAATGTCTTTCCCTTATAGCTGCATTTTCATTGGTATCGATTAAATATGGCGCGTGCTCTGACTGAGGTTTCTCATAGTAAAAAAATGATAAGCTTTAACAAAAAAAATCCAGCTACAGGCTTATAGTGTCCGAACCGCTCACAGTTCCAGTGAGTCGGACGCAGTTAAGGCCTTTAGGATGGCCTGTGCTCTTGGGGTCTTGCTACTTTTGATTGTGGCACCATTTCTCATTCACAGAAGCAGACCTCGCTGGATTCAAAGGTCTGTGCAGTTTTTTCATTTGTCTCACTTAAGGCATGCCCTCCCACTCTCTTGTTCTTCACTCCCATTGCTTTAACCCATCTCTTGCTACTCTTTACATTAAATGGTATATTATTTATGTTGATGGTTCATTATAAAATACCAATTTGTGCACCAGTTTGTAAACTCCATTCAGAGTTTTCCAGGACACTGAAACATAGTGACCATAGTGTTTTTTGTTACATCTCACTGTGTTGATGCCCCTTCAGATGTTTTGATGGTTGAGTTATTTTAAAGGGGTCATATAATCACAATTTCTTTGGTTCTTTTCAAATAAAAGTTCCATGCGTTTGTTTGAAGACGAAACCGGTAGGGCTGTCAAAATGGCTGAAAAACTAAATTCGAATTTTGTACTTGAATATTATCAATATTCGAATTACATTCAAATTTAAAAGGCATCATTTTAGTTGGGGTGAAAAAAGCTTTTGGCTTTTCTCCGGAGGCCACAAGAGGGCGCATCGAGCAAAATATTACCAGTGCACGTTTATTCAAAGCAATAAAATAACATGACTATCTGTGGAAAAAGTGCATAATGTTTAAAATAATGTTTATAAACCAAATATAATTAAGTTGCTTAAACAACTATAAACAAAACAGTATCATGTATGTATGCATAGTTTAATACAAGGGCCGAAAGCCAATCACACAGAGTACTTTCTTCTTTTAAAAACATGAGATGCAGTGGGATGGGGGAAAAAAACCCGCCATGAAGTCTCGAGACATGTTTTTTTTTAAGTTTAACTTACATTCATTTTACATAGCTTTCTAAAAATGCAGCTGCAACAGTGATAGAAGTCCCTCTAGAAAATGTGCAAAATATGCGTTCTGTGTGAACGGCTTGGTTTCAGTTTTGACATAAACAAGATGTTCTTTTTTTCCGCAATATTTTAACTCCACAGCGCTGCATCTAGTGGGTTCAACTGGATAGGCTAAGAAAAACATTAAAATGCAACGACTTTCATCGTCATCGCATCTCGTGTGCCACTGAGAAGGCTGCCTTAACGCACACCTAAAATTCGAATGCAAAAACGTTGTGGATTGTGGATTTTTATTTTAAATCCGACGAATTTTCGAAATTCGAAGTTTTTATTTGACAGCCCTACAAACCGGAAGAGCTAGGACTGCACATATTACACACTGTAAACAAAGCACACCAGTTTACTATTCCATTTTTACACCAGACAGATTCAGTGAAGATCATCACAGATGAGATGAGGATGAAAAATGAATAGCATCTTCAGTTTTTCTTCTTGTGCTCTGGTTCACTATGCTGAACAGTGATTTCTCTCACTGATGGGCTTCGCCACCGATTAAACATGCTCAACTGGTCAAAAAGCTGCCGAGGGGGGTCCGACTAATGCTAAAGTTGCAGAAGATGCCACGAAACTTTAACTTTTAGCCAGAAACGTTGGCTTAGTTTGTCACAGCCTTGTAGCACTATATTCCAAGTCTTCTGAAGCTGTATGATTGCCTTCGTCTCAGGAACAGACCCAGACCTTCCAGTGAGCTGTTCACTTGAGAACCACTGCAACTGGATTGAACGGATCACTCTGAGCTAGTTACTTTCGGTTAACTGGTTAATCTAGTTAATAACTTAAACTGAACAGTTCTTTCACAATCAGACGGATTTGTTGAACATTTGAGTTCAACTTTAGGTTAACATTATGACCCCTTTAAATAGTTCTTATTTGCTATAGGAAAGCTTTTTTTTTTTTTTTTTTTTTTTTTGTGGTTGGTGATGGACCTTCATATCCTGTCATTCATTCCTTTTAAATGTTTAAAAACAAACAAACAAAACAAAAAAAAACTTTTGAAATTGAAATTTGTCACCTTTTTTATTTCAGGAATCTATGCGGTCATATTTTTCCCCCATACAAAAATGTGTTGGGATACTGGAGCATTTTATTGTGATTATTATATTTTTGATGTATATTCTTTTTACAACTCCTGAGCAAACCCTGCAGGATTGATCCTTGCCTTCTCCCTTATTCAGTCTCTTTGCTCCGTTTGCTTGCTTGATTAGTTAGGGCTGTCAGTAGATTAAAATTTTCATTGCAATTAATCTCAAATTTCTTGTTGTCCAGTTCCTTCTTAAGACAAAAAGTCAAAACATTATTTGTGTTTGGTAGATTGGCAATACCACACATTGCGAAATTATTTGTGTAATCTGCAAAAATGACTGCAACAATTTTCACACATTGTATTTACTTAAAGGGATAGTTCACCCCAAAATGAAAATTCTGTCATTAATTACTCACCCTCATGTCATTCCAAACCTGTAAGACCTCCGTTCATCTTTGGAACACAAATTAAGATATTTTTGATGCATTCTAGCTCTCTGACCCTCCCATAGACAGCAAGGATGCTAACATGATCAAGGCTCAGAAACGTAGCAAGGAGATAGTTAAAATAATCCATGTGACATCAGGGGTTCAACCGTAATTTTACGAAGCCACGAGAATACTTTTTGTGTGCAAAGAAAACAAAAATTACGACTTTATTCAACAATTCGTCTCCGCTGCGTCACCGTAGCGCCATTTTTTGAGTATCATACATAAACAACGTATGCTGTTCTGTGTCAGCAGCACCGTACGCGGATACACAGTTTACGTTGTTTACGCTTTGATCTGAACGTAAACAACGTATCTGCATACATAATTGTTGAATAAAGTCGTTATTTTTTGTTTTCTTTGCGCACAAAAAGTATTCTCGTAGCTTTGTAAAATTACGGTTGAACCCCTGATGTCACATGGATTATTTTAACTATCTCCTTGCTACGTTTCTGAGCCTTGGTCGTGTTAGGATCCTTGCTGTCTATGGAGGGTCCGAGAGCTAGAATGCATCAAAAATATCTTAATTTGTGTTCCGAAGATGAACGGAGGTCTTACAGGTTTGGAACGACATGAGGGTGAGTAATTATAATTAATGACAGACTTTTAATTTTGGGGTGAACTATCTCTGTAATCTTGTGTAACCTTCTCTGTTGCTCGATGTTTAAGTTTATGCTTAAGTGTGTTTTGCACCTAAGTGAGTAACTGAATGTCCTATAAATGATTATTTCTTGCAATGCCACTCATAAAATGTCCTGTCTGACCGACATCACTGAGATTGGTCACATCTGTGTCTGTGACAGTCCTAAACAGCAGGAAAAGTGTCAGGGGACTGGCTGAACTTGTTTAAAAAATTCAGAAATGCTTTCTGCCCGTCAATCATTTTGTGTGTTTGGGTTTGCTGGCATCTTCAGCGGGCAGAGAGAGGCAGCATGTATACCAGAATGAAACTTTCAGATAAATTAATAGTGGCATTGCATAAATGACAGTGTTAAATGTTTTGAATGAACATTCATTTTGACAGCCCTACTGCTTAGTAATTATAATCAGTTATTAAACTTTAAAATATTAAATCTACTCTCTGTTTTGATGGTCATAGTGTAGTTGCCCAATGCTTGGAAACCCTGTGTAGAAACAAAGGAGGCTCTAACAATCAATATCAGTAGTTCAGCTCTAGTTTAATGAAAAAGATAAAGACGTTTACACAAGTTATGATTGTGTGTTTACTGACCGACCTGTTATTACTGTAGAGGTGATGCAGACCATTGAAGAGGGAGATGTGGATGACATGACTAAGAGAAGAGTCTATGAAGCAAAGGAGAAACCTGGCGCTCTCTGGCACATCTACGCCGCCAAAGACGCTGAGAAGATCCGCGAGCTCCTGCGAAAGGTGAAAGGATGACTTTGACCGTTATTGCTTTAGCAATAGTTTATCCGAAATAAAGACAAGGTTTAAGATTTGGGCAGCGTTCTCTGCTTTCTATGTTGTAAAACGCTATGAATGTCTGAAGTTCATTTCACCTATTAATTGCAGGTTGGAGAGGAACAAGGTCAGGAGAACCCACCAGATCATGATCCTATCCACGACCAGAGCTGGTACCTGGACCAGACGCTGCGCCGCAGGCTGTACGAGGAGTATGGAGTCCAGGTCTGGTCCATTGTGCAGTTTTTGGGAGATGCCGTGTTTATCCCAGCTGGAGCGCCACATCAGGTTGGTTATTGAGAGGATGTCCACCATCAGAGTTCAGTACTTCAAAATCATGTACTTGACACTAGGGGTGTGCAATATGCAGAAAAATAATACCTCAATAATAACTCTTGCATTTTGTAGATAACAATAATTAGACGATATTTAGCAGTGTGTGTTTTTGTACTGGAACCTTTTCAATAAGGGCTGATATTTGCCACCTTAAATTGATTTCCAGTGCATTTTTTACCTTTATAAGGACTATATAGGCTGATACCAATCAAATAAAATAAATAGAAACAAAATGCATTTTTCACTGCAGAAGAGTTGCATAAGCTGCACCTAAAGCATTATTTAGATATATTTACACTGCATTTACAATTGAATAATTATTGTTATAAGATTAATCCAAAACTGCCAGTTGGTAGCAGCAAGATATACTGCCTTAAAGGTCCCCTGAAAGGCTTAGAAACACGCAAACGTTACTCTGTTTTGACGTCATTTGAACTGAAACAGGAAGACCTTTTTAAAATAGCCAATAGCGTTCGTTTATATCACAGCTTGGGCTAGAGCCATTGAGCTCCGTAAAGCCGCATTTGACAGGGTATGCCAGCCACAATCTCATCCATATTGCTATAAAATATAGCATTCTGTGTACAATTCAAATAGCTCCGATACATTTTGTGGTCTGCGCCGACTCGCGCATGTGATCCGCTCCGTGCTATCGTGTCTCTGGAGTGTGTGCGCGATGCGGTGGTTAGCGTGACGAGACTTCTTTGTTTCCTCAATGGAAAGCATATTTACACTGTTTGAATCGTTCCCTGTCCCCTATATAGTGCACTACGTGCCATTCACTGTACAGAAAATACTAATTCTGTGGACAAGTGACCGATTTCAGCCGCGGCTTCAGCGTCTATTTTATAGTGTAGGGGGCGGGCGCTACGGATTCTAGAGAGCATTTGATTGGACAGAAAGTTTGATGAGAAGCTGAAGTACGATGTGACGTCAAAAAAATCGTTGAGCCGTTTTGGCGGATGTGACGAACTGCAAGCTTTGAATGCTTATATCTTCTAAATGCGAATTTTGTCACTGTTTTGGAGCACACTGCCTTATAGATAACCTTAAGACTAACATATTGATACTAACACCCAAAAAACTTTAATTTTGATTTCATGGGGACTTTAATAAATGAATCAATGAGTCGGAAATTCAGAAAGACAGCACTTGCTCATAATATTGCTTTACTATATCATATAGAAATACAAGACAAAAACTCGTACAGGGGCATTTTTGCCGCTATATATTGAATTTTGGGTCATTCTAACTACATTTTAATGGGCTTCATTAAAAGTGTGAACTCAAGACATGTTTTTATTTGTTTTTTGCAAAGTGACACATTGTTAAAAAAACAATTAAGATATTATAGTAGACAATGCATAATGCACACCCCTACTTGACACACAAATACTAATTTTCTCATCTTGGTTTTCCCAGGTGCACAACCTGTACAGCTGTATCAAGGTCGCAGAGGACTTTGTTTCTCCTGAGCACGTGAAGCACTGTTTTAGACTGACGCAGGAGTTCCGCCACCTTTCCACCACTCACACTAACCATGAAGACAAGCTACAGGTATTTCTAGATGTCATTCCAAACCTGATGTAACTCTTCTGCGGAGCACCAAAGTAAAATTTCAAGATTTTGCGGTGAGCTGTGAGCATAAATGCTTGATTTAATGTTGTATTTCCATCGTTCACAGGTGAAGAACATCATCTACCATGCCGTGAAGGATGCTGTGGGAACATTAAAAGCCCATGAGCCTAAACTAGGCCGCTCTTAGTTGTTGAACTGATAGTAGAGGAGTCACGGAGAGATTGGGTCTCGGGGTGGGTGAGATTTGGGTTTGGATGAGGCCAGTGTGCTCGCAAAACTAGCTGTTTATAATGGAACGTCTCAGCGTTTTGGTAGGATGAAGATGCTGCTTCATCAGTGTTACAAAAGCATTGTTTAGTTTTACAATCCTTTTCTCTGTATTTAAAAAGTCTGTTCTTTTTCTCAGCGTTTAGAATTTGTTGGACTGTTCAGAGAGCTGGTGATTTATAAGCTGCCATGAATCATTTAAAAGGCCTACAACAAGGTTTCTTCATGACTTCTGTGAAAAGACAAAAATGAGCACTGGGTTTCCTGCTTAGAGAACATTCATTTTGTGCTCTTCAATGAAGGAGAGCTTTTAGTTAAGATAGGGGTCAACAGTAAGTAAATTGATTAAAAGATTCCCACCGACTTCTTCAGGAGGGGTGGATAAGAGCACGGAAGGGAACTAGACCAAAGTTTTTTATTTTTAAGTTGCTTTTTTGTCTTTTTGATGAAAACATGTTCTTTGCTTTTTTTTGTAATATGCCATTTAGGTAATATTTCACTGACAACAAGCGTTAGACTGGCTTTGAGGAACGTCATTCGAGAATCAACAATTCCGGTTCTGCAGAACTACTTGTCATTAATATGTACCAATATATATATTGATCTTAGCAGTGTGTATGATTATTATTTTTTTTTTCCAAAATAAAGGTTTACAAGAAATGATCTGGCCCTGTTGTTTGAAAATTACACAGTGCATTTCTTAGCTATCTATTTGTTTAATGCTTACTATTTTATTTTATAAGACATTTTGTGGTTCATGGTTGACACTGCAATAAACTAAAGCTTTTGAAATATTGTTTACATCGATTTTCTTGGTGCAAAAGGGGAATTTTGGCTGTAATCCATGTTTATGAAATAACTTTGTCTGTTCAGTCTGCTTTACCAACTTACATGTTCGCATGTATGTAAAAACAATTCTGTGGAAGTCAATGGGTGCCAGCAACTGTTTAGTTACACACATTCTTTAAAATATCTTTTTCTGCATTCAACAGACATTTTTAAGTTTATATTATATTCCAATGATGCTGAATACATATTTGTCAGTTGCCAGACATGACTGAATATATTGCTGTGCAAATGAAATGAGACAAAATCATTTTTCTCTTTTAATATACAGTATTATATAGCATAATAAAAAAAGCTAATAGAGAAGATGCAAAGAGAGTGGCATGGCTGTAAATCATTTGTGAGAAATGCACTTGGTGTATGCAATCCTGAGAGGAACTGAGAATAGTCTCGCCAAGCAAGGCTTTGCGATTAATCTTCATTAAATGGTCAGTGTTGAGAAAACTCAAGAGTGCGAGTGTCCTGTCTGTTTGGGCCAGTCACTCACATTTACCATACTGCAGTTAGAGACTCAGAATGCTGACCTCTCTAGAACTGAAGGAGAGGCTAATATTTCCAGATTATCATGTGTTTTCCTATTAAAACAACAAATTTTGTCATTTTCACAATCACAAAGTAATTTTAATGTGGCTCACAGGTGTAATGTGTTTAGGGAGGAATCACAGCAGTGGGAGGATCCTCTGATGCAGCTGTGACCGAATCCTCTTGGACCAGAGCAGCTTTAGCAGGAACCTCTGGGAGCAGGGAGGTTGAGAGAGGAGCTCTGGGAATGAAGCAGCCTTGAACACCAGCTCTGGCTGAAGCTACGACCGCAAACACTGGGACGGCCTTACTGGAACTACTTTGCTATTCTTTTTAAAGTGACGTGACATGTGGCCAAGTATGGTGACCCATACTCTGAATTAGTGCTCTGGATTTATCCCATCCAAAGTGCACACACACAGCAGTGAACACACACCCGGAGCAGTGGGCAGCCATTTATGCTGCGGCTCAAGGGCACCTCAGTCGTGGTATTGAAGGTGGGAGAGAGCGCAGTACATTCACTCCCACCACCTATAATCCCTGCCGGTATGAGCCTCGAACCCGCAACCTTTGGGTTACGAGTCCAACTCTCTAACCATTAGGCCACGACTTCAGTGTGACCCGGTCAATCATGTCAGAAACCTCTTCAGGGTTTGCAACAGCAGCAGAAAACCTCAGACCGGGACAAGAAGCTCTGGAAAGGTACCCTGTGGAGTGACCTCTGTGGTGCCTGTGACTCTGACCTCTCTGACCTCAGCAGATTCTGGAGCAGCAGCATTCACATTGTTTTCTAAAGCGGCCTTGATTTCTTTGGGACTCATTTGTCCATGGCAGGAACTTTTGGATCAGACACAACCAAGGCCTGCCAGCCCCGCAAGACGCTAAAGCTGGAGAGATGGAGGGGTCAGCTGTCTCAGTCTCAGTCCCAGACGCAAGACTGACCCTCTTCACCACGACCTGAAACACAATGAGAAATTATACAAATTACACAAACATACTTCATAAGGTATAAAAATACATCTGACATCATGTGCAGTGTATATGATTGACTATATAACAGTTGCAGCAGGGATTCTGATCACATCAAATCAACAAAAAGACAAAAACAAACAAATAATTTTAGCTTGTGTTAGACTTACTTTGAACCAGTCATGGGAGAGCATCTCCTCCAGATGAACCCTCTGCTCCGGGTCACTCTTTAGGCAACCGGGAATAAAACAGAATCATTCTGTGCAGAAAAATGAGAGAAATTTCTGATTATTTCCTTCAACTTCACACCTGCTTTCTAAACAGTCAGAGATTCATGCATTATCCATAAGGCCATTATTTATAAAGCCGCTATTTTCTCTGTTTTGCATGATTAAGATTAAGAATTGCAATTGTTCTTCTCTGTTGTAATGAAGTTCTTACCATCTGAGAGGCCGGGCTCGATCCAGACATCAGTGTCTATCAGTTTTATATCGCTGCTGTACGGATAACGGTTGGTCATCATGGTAAACAGCAGCCTTGATTGGCCTTGACTGTCAAAGCCACCTCTAGAGGAACCGGACTGGGATGGTCAGGCTAGAAGAAAGATTGCTTTATGATGGTCAGATGGAAGCAGTTTCTCAAATAAACATTCAGCTCAGTCGGTTTGTCTACTGAAATATCTGTACTCTGTGTTTTACATGAATTTAAGATCTTATAAATTGCAAACAGTAAATGAGAGATGACAGAGAGCACAGTGCTTGCACTACTTACAAGGCTGAGGTACAGCTTGTTTTCTGTCTTCGCTGTGAATTTCACAGCCACCTGAAGGCCGTCCTCACAGCGGGTCCCTTCAAAGACAGCCTCCTTCCCCAACTTCTTGCCGATGGCATACGTCCAGCAAATGAGGTCTATTGCAAGATAAATAATTGTAGTTACTAGTTATTTATTTTATTTAAGTTCACACTGCAGGACTAAATGAACTGCAAAAAACGGCAAATGGTAATTTAAAACTAAAAAAACGAAAAGAAATGTTTACATGTACATTATTTAAAGCATACATTTTCTTTAATAGATACACCTAAAATAATCATTTATAAGGAGAGGTTGTGTGTTATATTTTGGGTTATGACGGTAAACTCACCCTCCTCCTCGTGATCTCGTCACAGTCCAGATGTCTCAGATGTGAAGGACTCATCTGCTGAAGGACTGACTGGACTGTCCTGATCTTGAGGCTGGACGTCCTGCATTTGCTGCTCCTCGGCAGTGAGGGGTCTTCAGCTACAGGGCCTGTACAAACCACCTGTAGAAACACACTCTCCTCTATACGCACTAGACACTAGACACACACTGCTTTGTGTACATAATCCCACAAAAAGACTCCGTAATAGGTGTGTTTACATGCTCATGCACTACAAATATATAGTATATATAGTTTATATATAATTTTCTTTGTTTTTGTTTCTTTGTTGTATGTGTTTGTGTGATTCCAGAGAGCGTTATTATAAAGTAAATGGCTGTTAATATAAATTATATAACTATTTTTGTAATAGTCTATGACAGCACATTTTCATTTACCCTTACAGCAACTCAGAAGCACATGTTGTCTTGACTAACAGTTTGTTCTGTGTATTATTTTTGCATTGCAGTATTACAATATTAAAATTTGTAAATATGTATTGTACAATTAATTGTTTTGAGCGTTTGCTTGATTGTAGTTTCAGCAGTAGCCAATATAACATTGCACATTCATGTAAACCCAACAGTTCACACAAATACAGCTTTAAAGGTCAGCAGGCCAGACATATTATAGTAAAATATAAGAAGAATAGGCCTACTTCTGGGCTTGCAACATTTTGAGCTTCAAATGAAACTTTTGAAATTGACTTAAAGATTTGGTGCAAACTTTACTGTGGTAACAATAAGTATGTACAACAATACTGTTATGGGTACCATGTGAAATATTTGTGAGGGCAGCAATGAAACAGATAAATGAATGTTTGTTTGTTTGTTTTTTAATAACCGAAGCAGGTGCAAAGATGTCGCTGTCCCTTTAAGAGACGCGGGCTGACTGAGCGCATATGCAGCGGCTCCCCGTCATCCTCACTGACTGCTGCACTGAGACACAGACTCACAAGATCCGCTGGGGTTCCTCCTGCGCTCGGAATGGAGATGCTGAATAATCGACTGAAATAAGGAGAAGTCCTCGCAGAGATCAAGATGGTGTCGTGGATCATTTCGCGGATGGTGGTGTGAGTGTTTATGCGGCGCGCGCGCGTGTGTGTGTGTACGTGTATATGTGTGTGTGTGTGTTTGTGTTTGTGTTGCTGCGGATACATGACGCTTTTCAATGGAAATGGAAGATATTTCTGCTGTTTTGTAATTAAAATGCTTTATTATCAATATTTAGATGGATTTAAATTAATTCGGCTACTCTTATAAATTACACAAAGGGTTAAATTAATTAAACAAAGCGATGACTTCATCCAGACGAGGGTTCACATTTGTATTGCTTGTTGTTGTGTGCACGATTTCCACAGAGCAAAGTGCCCTATGTATGATATTGTGCCTTAATGTACCAAACACATCAATAGAGAATAATAAATTATGATTTTGGCTTAAAAACATGTTGGCAGGGTTTAAACATAACAGCTGTTGTGTATATTACACACCCATCACATCATCTCCTAATATGCTGATCATCATACATTCAAATGTCCCTTTTTAAATGACTAACTGTGATCAGTGACTTCTGAGATGGGTTGATGAGGGGTTTTCTGTAAGAAGGCCTGTCTGATTTGTTCCTGCTAGTAATGTTACGTACTGTAATGTAAAGGAGGCCAATCTGGTCCATTTGACTCACACATTTGTTATGTTTGGGTCTCAGATGGGTTCCTAGTGGGATTTACTGTCAGGTGACTTTCATTCACATTGGATCATACCCAGTCTGCCAACTCAGATTACTAACTTCCCGATTCATTGATTACATCAAACGCTCAGGCCTTGCTCCACAATGCATGTGCAGGTCATACTATTTCAAAGACTGCTTGGGCACAAATGGGAGCGGTTTAATTTGTTGTTATAAGGTTGTTGGCCTAGATCTAGGCCATTAGAAACAAACATCAGGTATCATTATCGTGGTTTTGCTGAATCTCATGGAATGCTCTTTGCTGTGGCTTTATCTGTGGCTAGCAGGTGCATTATAGGAGTCGGGCTAACAAATGGGACAGAGGGCATGTGGTCTGCCACGCGCCAGACTGCCTCGCTGTCCTCATGCTTCATTATGCATTACACACAGTCTATATGAACATATGCATTTACTGAATATAATGCACCATAAGTACCATGTTTTAAAGGCAAGACGCCCCAGGTGAATAGGGTAGAAAAAAATATATATCACTATACTTGCCCATTGTCTTTATTAATTAAGAATTGCAAACTGTTTTTGTATTACGAGTTTTCTGCAATGGTATGTTTATATATGCAAATGAGGCATCTATCTAATTAAATATGCACTAATTTGCATACATCCCAGAAGATAAATTTGAACAATAAATAAAGCCACATTCGAAATAATCATTTTATTTTGTCGACATACTGTATTAGAGTCAAAGGTTTTTACAGAGGGCATCTTGGATCTAATTTCATCACTCCATAAATCAGCCAGAAAAGTTCACTAATTTTAGGAATAAAAATTTTATAAAATGAGGCAAATTGTATATAAGCAGCCTCCTCTATATAAAAAAAAAACCTTCAGAATATCGATAGGGATAAAACTGTAAGCGCTGCTGAAGTGGAGATTTTTGTCTCAGTGTATGAGAAAGCACTCATTTTAAGAAACTGGCCTTTGTAATTGAAATCTACAGGTGCAAATAGATAAAGTGCAATCATTTTTGGAAAAAATTTGAATAATTTTGAATGTTTTTTCCCCCGTTAGTCTCAAACACTATATTGTATGGAAAGCCAAATAGCCCAAAATATCTAAATTGAGCAGTCCATGAAAAAAACGATGGTTTTGCCTGCAGTAATAATAATAATAATAATGCATTTTATTTATTATGCGCTTTTCTTAACCCAAAGCACTACAACTGCAAACATTGGTAACAACAACAAGCATGGGTTTCTCAACCCATAGCACAACCACAAGCATAATAAAATAACAGCGATAAACACACAATAAAACAGTATAAACATACTCAGTTACAGTAAGCAACTTTAAAAAGATAAGTCTTTAAAAATGTCTTAAAGCAATTCAAAGTCGGAGAATCTCTAATTCTGGCTGGTAGAGCATTCCACAGTCGTGTAGCTGAGACAGAGAAAGCTCTACGACCCATAGTTTTTAATTTATATGCAGGCTGCTGAAGGATACACAACCCAGCTGAGCGCAAAGAGCGAGCGGGAGTATAAGGAGCAACTAAACTGGATATATAGGAAGGGGCAGTCCGATGAATAGCTTTATAAGTTAAGATCAGGATTTTAAAATCAATACGCGCTTGAATAGGAAGCCAATGCAAGTTATGCAGTACCGGAGTAATATGTTGACGGGCAATTGTATACGTTAGCACGCGAGCAGCTGAATTCTGAATATATTGTAATTTCTTAATAGACTTATCAGGGAGACCAACATAAAGTGCATTGCAGTAATCAAGCCTCGATGTAATAAAGGCGTGGATGAGCCTTTCTGCATCAGGCAATGATAGAAAAGGACGGAGTCTTGCAATGTTTCTTAAATGGAAAAATGCAGTTTTTGAAATAATTTTTTTGATATGGGCCTAAACAGGATAGGCCCAAGTACAGATCCCTGCGGAACACCCTGCTGTACTAATGTTGGTTCAGACTGACATTTACCCAAACAGATAAATTGAAAGCGATTTGTAAGATAAGATTTAAACCATTCAAGTGCAATACCAGAGATGCCTAACCATGTATGCAATCTTTCAAGAAGGACAGCATGAGATATTGTGTCAAAAGCAGCAGTAATGTCTAACAGGAGTAAAATACTACAAGCCCCAGTGTCTTGCCTGTAGCCACAGAACACCGTTATTGGGACGCACTCATGCCAGCTGTCTGCAGTGCATTCAGTGGGTAGGTGTGGTCTGTCCTGTATCCTGACATCCTCTGGATCTGCCATTGCAGAACGTTCAGCTTTTGTCACATCAGCACAAAACGGCATGTTTGTGTGTCTGGGAGCGCAAGTGAACGAGAGCACATGTCCGAGTGCATGCTGCACATGTGGGGCATCTGCGTCTTATCTGGTCCCTTTGTGTGTACATCCGTCTCTGTGCGCTCCGACTCCCTTTCATAAATGATTCACTTTTAATGGCTCTCAGATTCAGAGTGTTTGCTCTCAGTAACGTCATCAGGCATGTACAGTAGGGCTAGTGTTGACTGGGATAAGTTTTATGGGTTTGCTTTTCACTGAAGTACAGCTCTGAATATTTTGATCAGCCACCAGTATATTGGATGTGTGATTTATAAACTGATTTATTTCTGTTCTTGTTGGATCTGAATGAACCGGAGATATCTATCTTACCTTTAACACTTACTCTAAATAGGCAGCCTTTTAAGTGTCATAATTGTGTGATTTAACTTGAGGTGATGGTGCAAGTGAAATTGTAGATGCTGAAGTGAGTTGGTGTGATGGTAAGATGAGCTTGTCTGTGTCTGCTGTGTTGTGTGTTTAATAAGAGTCTTTTCTCTCTGCAGCCTGGCCTTCGGGACCCTCTACCCAGCCTATTCCTCTTATAAGGCTGTGAAGACGAAAAACGTCAAGGAGTATGTGAGTATTTCAGGATGGCATCAATTAGCCTGAAAGTTGACTCTGTTGTAATGTTATAGTCGGCAGGATTGAATATACTCCTCTTAATGTCCAGTTAATGGCAATTAATAAACAAAATCTTATTCTAGGTTGTATATATATATATATATATATATATGTATGTATGTATATATTATACATTATATACTATTATAATAAATTAACTTTTTTTCAAATTTTTATCAAATTTTGATTTGACATTTTTTTTAACCCTTTTAGTCAAATTGATTTGCTCTTCAAAAAACAAAAACAAAGAACAACAGCAAGAAAAAAAAAAACGGTTTGTACCCTATACATGGAAAGTGGCAAAATTATATACGTTTTAAAAGAGATTGCTCAGGAAAGCCCTTTGGAATAAACACCCATATAATAATAATAATAAAATCATAAAAATTATATATATATCTCATCTTGGAGTCTCAGGTTACTGGTTGCTATGGAAACCACTAGGGCAGCAGTTTACTCCCTCAGACACCATTTTTAGCATCTCTCATCTGTATTACAAAAGCGCTGCCTTCCATTCATGTTTAGTAAAGACAGTTTGGCCATTGTATAACCTCTTCTATTGTCTTATGGAGATGAATTTATAAATGCAAAATGAGTTTTAGATGACCATAGTGATGTGTCCTATCATAATTACCCAAATGGGTATTAATCTAATTGGCAGTACAGATGGAGACATAACTGGCAGTGTAGTGTTTTTCATAAGGCAGTCATGCATAACACACGAGGCTATATTCAGCAAGAACATGTGACCTGATACATGCTAATGTTATGCACACACATGCTTGATTATAACATCTGTGTGTGTTTCCATCCTCAGGTGAAATGGATGATGTACTGGATAGTGTTTGCGTTATTTACAACAGCAGAGACGATCACTGATATGCTTCTCTCTTGGTCAGTCAGTTGTTAATAATGTTTTTAGACTATTTCAGATATATTTGTTATCATGCTATATACATTTGATTTTTCACATTTTTTATGTGTAGTGGTGTATTTGTCATCATTTATCACCCTATTATTAATGATCATTAATTTAATGTAACTTTTATTGCATTAATTGTTAAATGTTGACCTCCAATTTTCCAGGTTTCCATTTTATTTTGAGCTGAAGATTGCCTTTGTTATCTGGCTGTTGTCACCGTACACCAAGGGCTCCAGTGTGCTGTACCGCAAGTTTGTGCACCCCACGCTCTCCAATAAAGAAAAGGTACTGATACACCTTGCCCCCTTGAATGTAATCAAAATATTGTTAAAGATGACTAATTTTTCTTTTTTGCCCATAAATTGAAATAAAATTTTTGGCATCTTCAAACCGGTTTGCAAAGATTGTTTTCAAACAGGTTTCCTGAACACTCCACCAATCAGAGAGTTGAGGCAGAGTAATGGATTTGTCATGCGTGATGTATATGTGTGTTACAGGAAATTGATGAGTACATAACCCAGGCTAAAGACCGCAGTTATGAGACCATGATGCGGTTTGGGAAGAGAGGACTCAATATTGCTGCCACTGCAGCAGTCACAGCAGCCACAAAGGTGAAATCACTGTGTTAGATGAAGTATGCATTTGTGGGTCAGGGCTCGAAATTAATTTATCTAAAATAATAATAATTAATTAACTGTAAAAACAGAAAGATTGTGAAATATTACTACAATAAAAAAAAAACTATTTTCTGTTATGTAATTTATTCCTGTGATAGAAAGCTAAAGCTCACCTGCATTTATTTGATCCAAAATACAGCAAAGCAGTAATATTGTGAAATATTTGTACTTTTTAAAATAACTGCTTTATATTTAATTTGAATATATTTTATAATGTAATTTCTTCCTGTGATGCAAAGCTGAATTTTCAGCATCATTACTCCAGTCTTCGGAGTCACATGATCCTTCAGAACTCATTCTAATATGCTGATATATATTCAGATTTCTTATTTTTATTATCAATGTTAAAAGCAGTTGTGCTGCTTAATATTTTTGTAGAATTGTTTAGGATTATTCGACAAATAGAAAGCATTCAAAAGCATTATATGTAGCATTATAAATGTCTTTACTGACACTTTTGAACAATTGAATGTGTCCTTAATTAATAAAAGTATTAATTTTGAACATTAGTGAATATAATTATAATTTTATATAATTATATTTAAAAAAATCCAGGGTAAGTAAAGTTCTGACCTACTGGTCCAGCATAAAAAATTCTTTATTACTGAGATTGCTAGGTGCTATTGTGAAGAGCAGGTTTATTTTTTTTTCTTTTGCATATTGTGTAACGTTGAGTAAGAAACATATCTTTATATGTTTTGCAAAGTGTAGGGCAGGGTCACTGTTCAATACACATTTGTCTTTTATTCAAACTGTGCAAAGAACTTTACTGTCATATGTACAAGTGTAGTATAATTGTGATGTGCCTTGGATAAGATTTTGCAATTGTAATATTTGAATCTTTTGTGTTATTGAACTGCAGGGTCAGGGTGTGTTATCAGAGAAGCTGAGCAGTTTCAGCATGCAGGATCTGACTCTGATTCAGAACGAAGACGAGCTGCAGCTGGACGGCACAGACGACACACACACTGCCGCCACGCTACCTCGGGCTAAAACAGTCACGCGCACAGGTAACATACACACGGCTACCGTCCTAACAGAATCAAACTTTATGGAATAAAACCTAACAGGCCGCATTCCCACAATGGTTTCAACAGCCGTATTGACTAACAGGTGTGACTCCCTAAATCTAATCCTCTACATACAGACAAGTGGGGATTGAAAAATAACCAAAGTAAATCAGCTTCTTTAATGCCTGTAACTATAGTGACAGATCACTCTAGTAAATATCACTTTGAATACAGCTCATATTTATAATGGTCTGTCCTGTTCAAACACACACAAATAGGTCAGTGAGGTGTGTGTGTTTGCTGACTCATTGAAAGCCGCTCTGCAGGCAGCCATTGTCTCGGCCTGTTTATAATGCTGATGCTGATGTGACCAGCATGTGATCAGCTGCCTACTGGCTGAGAGACAGGAGGGGTCGATCTGCTGGGCTTTGTTCATACGCAACTGCACACTGATGAGTTTCAGCGCTCATTTAAGCGGTTCAGGACAAGTGCCGAGTT
>NW_015547697.1:712100-732052 GCF_001515605.1 Sinocyclocheilus anshuiensis
CCTCTTCAAATACCGGGACGTCACGAGACTCGCAAGTCACTGAAGGTCATGACCCTCATGTGAGGCTTTACAGCAAACAAAAGAAAGTCTGTTGTAGAATCACTCCCGAGTTCTACAGAGAAGTGATCATTTCAATAATGAGATGTGTAGTGATTTTATTAGGCCACAGAGCTCCTTCATTGAATTACAGGGCGTCAAAGATACATTGTGAACGGAAAAGCAAAAGGCTCTTCTAAAGAAGTCTTTGTGTTTCAGGCTTTGAATGAGGCCTGGCAAGCTTTAAATGCCAGAGAGAGTCTGTTCACACCGCAATGCCAGAGAGCCAGTGATCACACCGCAAGACAAATTTGATGCTTGTATTTGATTTGGTTGATTCATTAGATTTCATTCACATGACCTTAATGTGGCTTGTATTAGATACTGGTCTAAACAGGCCAAGATCTAAACTTTTTATTGTATTGTAACAACATTTCCTAATATCGCTTCATTGACATTTTGTAGTGATGTTAATCGATTAAAAAATTGACTAATAAATCACACATTTTTCTGTAATTATATCAAACCTAACATTCAAATTTGTAATCAAAAATATATTTTCACATTTTAATCTCCAAATGAATGTACAGTAGAAGCAAGCAACAAAAAGACAGTATCTTTTTACGAAGTACAATGAATGCAGGCAAGTATCACCAATACCAATGCTGTTAATAATGCCTCTGGGGTTTTTAGGGATAAAATGAGTAAATATAACTATTCAACATTGCAATAAAATGTGTGCGATCATTTTTTTTAAATGTAATAGGCCTAAACTGTTACAGAACACAAAGCATATTCTCTTAATTTAAGTCCCTAAAACAATCTTCAAATAAACCCATTATAATAAATTTCATATTTAGCTGTGCTTTTAATATATTGTGCAGTATATAGAAATATAATGATGTTTCTGTCTCTGTCAATATCAGCTCTCTCTATTTTAATTTTTTCCTCCAGGTTTTTTGTGCATTTATTTTGACAATAAATAGGAAAATCAACCGAGATTGTTAGCAGCGCACAGATAGCATGATCATGTACTGTAACGCCAGGCAAAGGATGTAGAGAAAAAGATACTGGCATAGCTATTTAAAGGGTTAGTTCACCCAAAAATGAAAATTAGCCCATAAATTACTCACCCTCAAGCCATCCTAGGTGTATATGACTTTCTTCTTTCAGACAAATCCAGTCGGAGTTATATTAAACATTTTCTTTGATCTTTCAAGCTGTTTCATGTCACTCAGCGGGTGTTGCATGCATCAGTCCAAAAGAAGTTAAATAAAAAGCGCCCATCCATAAAAAGAAGTGTCTCACACGGCTCCGGGGGGCGAACAAAGGCCTTCTGTAGCGAATCGATGCGTTTTTGTAAGAAAAATATCCATATTCAAAACGTAATAATCACTTTAATGTAGCTTGCGCTCACTGTTGTACACGGAAGCAGCGCCGGGAGGATGACGTATGAGGTCGGCTTTGCGCATATGCCGCTCAGAAGTGACGCACGCGGAAGCGCAGCGGAGAGATCAAAACAAAACAACGGTCACTTATTAGAAGTACAAAACAAGGATTTGTAAAGAAGAATGTCAGAGGATTTCGATATAAGCCAAGAGGAGACAGGTTTTCCTTTGCTGAAGTAAGGAAACTTTGCTTCCTTTGCTCCTGTTAACAATCGTTGGTTTTCACGAGACTCACTGGCGCATGCGCAGCACTGACCTCAACGTCATCCTCCCGGAGCTGCTTCCGTGTACAACTGTTGGCGCAAGCTACATTAAAGTGATTATTACGTTTTGAATATGGATATTTTTTTTACAAAAACGCATCGATTCGCTACAGAAGGCCTTTGTTCACCCCCCGGAGCCGTGTGAGACACTTTTTTTTTTTATGGATGGTCGCATTTTCATTTAAGTGCTTTTGGACTGATGCATGCCACACCCGCTGAGTGCCATGAAACAGCTTGAAAGATCAAAGACAATTTTTAATATAATTCCGACTGGATTCGTCTGAAAGAAGAAAGTCATATACACCTAGGATGACTTGAGGGTGAGTAATTTATGGGCTAATTTTCATTTTTGGGTGAACTAACGCTTTAAGGAAAGGGGAAATAAAACAACAGATGCTGCTTTAGTTGTATTAATGAACACATTATTTTTGACAGCCCTAATATTGTGTTGTTTATCTGACAATGTCTTCCAATTTTTTTTTTTAAAGCTTTACATTTTAAAATATATATGTTGTATATATACAATGTATTTTCACATATTAAAGTTGCCCGATCTAAATTGAAAATGTCAGATTGGGTGAAAAATCTAAAATATGACTCGAGCGACATTCAGCTGTGGTGAAAATGTAGCCTTAGAGACCTACTCTAATCTGGCTGTTCGAATAATTTATCTCAAATTAATAAAAAGCAAATAGCAACATGTCACATTCGTGGCAGCTGCACATCTAGAAGGAAAAAATCCAGTATAGCACATGTTGCGGCGTAGAAAGGAATATGTCTAAACTGTGTCTATTATTATTATTATTATTATTATTTTCTTCAGTTCGTGCCACACCCATACCGGCTGACACTGAATCACAGCACATCTCTCGCTCTGATGACCAGTCAGATAGCAGGATGGAGCATTCAGATGAAGATGCAGCAGATAAGGCCCCAAAACGCACCCCAAGCGTCAGAGCAACCAAGAAACCAGCCGCTGCCAAGACAGAGGTACACATTTCATTTGCTGTTTCTTTCCCCAACCTTTTTTTTTTTTTTAACTCATAGGCACTCACTGATTAGACAAGAATGATGTATTTAGACTTTTTAAGAGTACAGCATTAAAGTGTGTTATAAAACAGGAAAGGGTGGAAGTATGAGAAAATGGACAGATATCTTGATAGTGTCTTGATACTGTATTATTTAAAATACTTGGTTTTGTTGTGACAATTGGGGCTGTTTGCAAGCATTTATTGATTGTGGCTGGAAGATTCAGTATTCAGGAAAGCAGAAATGTTTATAACAACTAGAACATCATCCATTATTTGCCTGTACCTTTCCCTAATATATCTTTTTCTTTCCTGAGGGATTTACCTAAAAAAAGACAAGTAAAACAATTGGCATGTTTTTTGTTTTTGTTTTTTCCATTGAACACAAAAGACATGTTTAGCAGAATGTTCATGGTGCTCTTTTTCTACAAAATTCTACAAAAAACAACATTAAAGCTGCAGTCCGTAAGTTTTGCCTCTTTGTCGCCATCTCTGTTTGAAACCTGCAATTGCAGTTTTTTTGCGGAATGATCTTCTTTACGTGGGTTGTGCATCGGCACGGCTTCTCAATGCGGATGAATCTAATGTTTTGAGGAGTATGTGTGGCTGTCAGTCACCGCACCGGTGTGGATATTCACTGTACTTAGGAATCATAGATTCTACGTCTTGAAAGTATGACTCAAATAAGAACTTTCACCGGATATTGTCATCTGAACAAGTAAGTAACAAGTCTGCCACTTTTGTTCTGACCAACTAAGGAAAAAAGCGTTACAATAAATTGCATTACCAATGGCGATTAAATTTAACGATCGGTTAGCTCATATCACATCAAACTAAATTATTATTATTGTTATACTTTGTTCTCAAAATGTAAATGTTAACAACATCAGCATTGTGTGACTATGTGTATGTGGTGTATATTAGCGTTACATGTAGATTTCAATTACCTGTTCTATTCGAATTTCAGTCACATGTGTTTCATAAACAGTGTTGGGCAAGTTACTCTGAAAATGTAATCAAATTACTGATTACTCCTTTTAAAAGTATTCACATTACTGTTCTGATTACTTTATTTCAAAAGTAATTAGTAATTAGTTACATTACTAGCTACGTTACTTTTTTCTCCATTAAATTTATGAAATCCCAGCATACACGCTCCTGATAAATATTTGTTATTAAAGCATCAACATTCACAGAACACTGTTATTTTTAATAACGTGCATGGTTTGGCATGGCAGAATGCCAGCAAAGAGCGCTGCATTTATAGTCTCTAAAAGACATCTCAGTTCGCCGCACTCTCACAAATCTCTGTTATAACAATAAATATATGCATAATGAATCTTTCATAATGTCTTCAATTCGTGTGTTATAATGAGAGGATTCATGAGCACTCAAATTTCAGCACTGCATTGCTCAACGCTGCAAACACATGTTATAGCCTAAATAGAAACTCTGCATAAGCTTGCACCTGTTACTCGTTTATATTTTATATTAGTTCATGTTGCTTTTGTGCAATAGATGAATAACAATTTATTTGTTTTAGATATTTTATGTTTAGATATTTCTATTTTGCGTGAGTCCCGTGAATCATTTTATTCTCCCGCATCCCGCACACACACGGGTGTCTACCCGTCCGCACCAGCACTCGCACATCTTGTCCCGCGCCGCACTCTGTTGCGTCGGGTCACGCGGGAGCAGGTCTCTAATCCACTGGCACTGGACTCGACAGTGTGTGTGCTACATCCTTTTTACAATTTCTAGATCATAAAACACTGCATTCTGTTAGCAATGTAACGCGGCAGTAACGTATAGAGACTTCGGCTTGTAACTATACTCTAATTACTATTTTGAAAATTAATTACTAAAAAAGTAATCAAATTACAGTAATGCGTTACTGAGTAATGCTTTACTGCCCAACACTGTTCATAACTATATAATACTTCTGGATTGCAATCCGCCATCAAAATGATAAGTTTAATTATTCCAGCTGCTGTGAGAAAAGGCTATAAACGATCGGCCACCTGCAGCTTCCTCACATGCGATATAGCCTACTAGCCGGGACTCCTTCTTTATGTTTACAGACTTGACGTAACTATGCAGCGGCATTTCCCGCGAATTCCTACCAGTACCACTCAAATTAGAAAACATGGTAACACTTTCTATGAAGCCCGTATTTATAATACATTATAAGGGTATTCTTAAGGCATTATAATGAATGCATAATGCATTATAAAAAAACTTATAATATGTTATATCAAATATGACTACTTATAAGTGATCTTTGACCGCTTTAGGTAAAGTAGCATAAGAAAAATGGCAAGATATGAGACTTATAATACATTATAACTATGAGAAGTATAGTCCATTGTAAAAGTGGATGCAACGTGTTCATTGTGTTATAAATCATCATACTCTTAAAAGCTATAACCACAAATAAGTAAATATTATAATATATTAAAACCATTCTTATGAATATTCATGAGATTATACAACATATTATAAGGTTTTTTATAATGCATTATGCATTCATTATAATGCCTTAAGAATACCCTTATAATGTATTATAAATACGGGCTTCATAGAAAGTGTTACCAACATTATTATAAGCTTACCGTTGTGAATTGGGCTTAGGTAAGGCAGTAGTTTTGAACACTGGCTGGTTATGTACTTCCTCAAATTAATTTAGGATAATTTTTAATCAAAAAAAGTTACGCACTGCAGCTTTAAATTGGCCTATTCATCTTGTGCACGGTATTCCACTGTAAGTCTTCTAAAGCAACGTGGAGAATTCTGAAACTGCTTAAATAAGACGCAGTAAAATATGGCAAAGATGTTTTATTTGCCCACAATTGAGAAATTATTTTGTCACTAGTAGTTTGTAATACGTGTTTACCAAATCAAGAACTCTCTGAAGAGTTCTTTGAAATGAAGTGCATCCAGAAAGCATTCAGCCCCCTTATTATTTTATTTTATTTTTTTCAAATGTTATATTGCAGCCTTGTGCTAAAATGCTTTAAATATTTTTTTCAGTCTACACCCCACATCCCATAATGACAAAGCAAAAATCAGATTTGCGATAAACTTAGTTTAGAGGCATCCCATTTCTCCAGATCTTTGAGATGTTTCTGCATTGGAGTAAAACAAATTAAATGAATTGGAATAATTAAATGAATTGGAATGAATTGGAAAGGCACAAACCTGTCGAGACACAGCTCAGAGACAGGACTGTGTTGAAGCACAGATCTGGGGAAGACTACTCCACAAATGCTGCTGCATTGAAGGTTCTCAAGAACACAGTGGCCTCCATAATTCTTAAAGGTCAGAAGTTTGGAAAAACCAAGCTGAGCTATTGGCAGATAAGAGTAAGAGAGGTAACCAAGACCCTGATGATCACTCCTTGATGCTTGAGCTCCAGAGGTCATGTTTGGAGATGGGAGGACAACCTCGCTCTGACACTCCACCAATCTGAGCTTTTTGGGAGAGTGGCCAAATGAAAGCATCTCCTAAGTGCATGACACATGAAATTACAAAAAAGCACCTAAAGGACTTCCATACTGAGAAAAACAAGATTATCTGCTCTGACAATCCTCTCTTCCAAGCTTCATTTCCAGAGGAAACCAGTGCAGTACTGTCTTAACAAAGGTGGTAGCATCATGCTGTGGAGGTGTTTTTCAGAGTTCACCTTCCAACTGGACAGTGATCTTAAGGACACAGCAAAGAAAATGCAAGAGTGCCTTAAGGAGAACGCTGTGAATGTCCCAGTCACGGGACATTCAGTCAAACATCCAATCAATCCAATAAACATCTCTGGAGAGACCTGAAAATAGCTGTCCACAAATGGCCTCCATCCAACCTGACAGAGCTTGAGATGGTCTGCAGAGAAGATTGTCAGAAATTCGCCAAATCCAGATATACAGAGCTTGTGGCGTCATACCCAACAAGACTTCAGGCTGTAATCCCCGCCAAAGGTGCTTCAACTAAGTACTGAGTTAAGGTTATTATGAATACTTTCGCCAATGTGATTTTGCTTTGTCATTTTTTCAGAATGGGTTTTGGAGTTTAAATTAAAACATTTTTTTATAATAATAATTTAAAGCAATTTACCATATAAATGTTTGATCACATTTACTGTTGTTCTGGGAATTTTCCAGGTGAAATCCAGACATTTTATATGAAGCCCCAGAGATCAAATGCAGGGAAAAAAATATTTCTATTGTGGCCAAAAATTCCAATTCATTCCCACAACTTACTAATACGTCAGCGCAATTTACTAATTCATCTCCTCGTTTTAAATAAATCATGAGCACAATTTAGCAATTTTTTACCTTGTTTTAAGCACATCATGTACACAATTTATTAATTAATTCCCTCATTTTAAGTAAAACGTGAGCACCATTTAGGCCTACTAATTTATTACCTTGTTTTATGAAAATCCATTCTGTTTGTTGAATAATTTGTGAATGGCATATTGCACCCTCGTTGGCAACAGACTATATCCCCATCACAGTCCTGTTATACTTTATTCATAACTGCAGCAAGTGGCCTTTTCTCAATTCGCAAGTATTAGTGAAAAATACTCGTGCTTTTACTAAAATGAGGCAACAAATTAGTAAATTCTGCTGGCTTGGGAATGAATTGTTTACTTGTGGCAACAATATAAATATTTTTTCCCGCATGTCATATCCAAGATTCAGTAATTTCAGTAGGAATCAATGTGATTTGGAATTTTGTGTAAAGGTGAGAATTCCACACATTTTTTCCCCAATGGATTCAAGTTGGTCATTCGATACCATGGACTGTTAAACGTGTTGCACCTTAAGGCTGCAGCATAACAAAACGAAGCCGTCTGAATACTTTCTGAATGCACTTCAGTCTGTTACATCAGCCCGCATGAATGTAAAGCAGAATGAGAGATTCCAGTTTATTTTCTTTATACACATATTTCCTTCGAGAAATTGCATTTTTGCCTTCACTGAATTGCATTCATTCAGTTGCTCGAGAAGATCTTGTTATAACCGTAAAAGGTTTTCATACTCTTCCTCTTTTCTTTTGTTTTTCTTTACCACCATATCCTGCTGTCATCCCCAGCAGACCACCAAGACAGTGAAGAAACCGACAAAGAAGAAAGCCACCACCACGGCCCACAACAATGCTGAATCCCCATGAGTCACACTGTGTTTATTCATCCCTGGACAACACACACACATTCACGTGCTTTCCCATACTAACATTAGTGCTCTTCGCTTTTACAGATACGTTCTTACAACTGCAGATACACACATAAACTAAGATGCATCGCCTGAGGCTGTTTTTATCTAGTAGGTTTAATGCGGTGAAGAACTTAAGACGTCTGACTTCATGCATTCATTTTCTCTGTATTCACTCCCATGCGTGTGTTTCAAGTAAGGCTGGGTCTTGTCTTTTTCTCTGTAGGCCTTAATATTTTCAAAAGCATGAGATCAGAAAGCAGTTGCCTGCACATGATCATATATCAACACGTCTGAGCCCACTGTTTCATATAACCACAGAATCCATGCCAGAGCTTCATGTTTTCCCTATTAGAGGCCAATTCCCCTTTTTTTAGCATGTAGGTCACACACTATGGGACGAACAAGAATCGGGAACAGAAAAATCGGGCTATTAAATGACTTGATTTA
The DNA here is from genome assembly GCF_001515605.1 of Sinocyclocheilus anshuiensis. Taxonomy (NCBI): domain Eukaryota; kingdom Metazoa; phylum Chordata; class Actinopteri; order Cypriniformes; family Cyprinidae; genus Sinocyclocheilus; species Sinocyclocheilus anshuiensis. The sequence goes on from NW_015547697.1 coordinate 720,533, forward strand.
CAGAGTCCGTGGAGAGTTCTGGAGGCACCCAGAGCAGTTCTGTTCTCATTCCGGGTCACCGAACATCCCGAGCCCGAGACTTGTTGTGAATATTCATGATCAAAGAGGTCAGATGTCTACTGGAAGCTGCAGCCACTCAAACGCTCTCGCCATTAATAGTGCTTTTGTCAGCTGGGGCTGGAGGCGTTCGGCGCACTTAAGACGTCTGACTTCATGCATTCATTTTTTCTGTATTCACTCCCATGCGTGTTTCAAGTAAGGCTGGGTCTTGTCTTTTTCTCTGTAGGCCTTAATATTTTCAAAAGCATGAGATCAGAAAGCAGTTGCCTGCACATGATCATATATCAACACGTCTGAGCCCACTGTTTCATATAACCACAGAATCCATGCCAGAGCTTCATGTTTTCCCTATTAGAGGCCAATTCCCCTTTTTTTAGCATGTAGGTCACACACTATGGGACGAACAAGAATCGGGAACAGAAAAATCGGGCTATTAAATGACTTGATTTACAGAGTCCGTGGAGAGTTCTGGAGGCGCCCAGAGCAGTTCTGTTCTCATTCCGGGTCACCGAACATCCCGAGCCCGAGACTTGTTGTGAATATTCATGATCAAAGAGGTCAGATGTCTACTGGAAGCTGCAGCCACTCAAACGCTCTCGCCATTAATAGTGCTTTTGTCAGCTGGGGCTGGAGGCGTTCGGCGCACATAAGCTGTCCCTTGTGCTAATTTTACATTCGTGTAGCGTGATGAAACATTATAAGACATTTATACAAGTGGTAGATGAGATAGCAGGTGTCATCTGGTGTTTTGGTAGGGTGCAAGATGAAAACAGAATCACATGTTGGCCAGGACAAGATCCTTTTGTCTTGAGTAATCGGTTTCTGAAGACTGAAGGTTTTTAGTCAGTTCTTGGCTTTCTGTTGTTGTGGCTTGCTTAGCGAACTCAAATATTCCATATCAGTTTGTAATAAAGTGTTGAACAGACTCGGTTAGCGCAACGCAAAACATAGCATGCGCTGAGAGTTGGCAGATGATTCATTGTAATGAAATGGTCAACCCTCGTTGTTGAAAATCACCTTAAAAGGTGCTTTTGGAAAATATGCTGGCTTAAAACCCTCTGGTCCTTTTTTAAAACATCATTTTTTTTTTATTAGATCATGTGAACAAAGTTCATTTGAAACTGCATGTAGCCCTAAATCCAGATGTGGGCAGTTGTGTTACCCAGCACAGCTGTTCCGAGTTGAAGGATTTCCTGATCTTAAATTCAACTGCAGTGTGAAGTACTGTGTTTTGCATTACGACATGCAATACTACTGAGAGCTTGTAGGTGGCGCTGTTGTACAGGAAAAGAGCACAGTGCTCTTCCTGTCAGATTGAATGATTACACATGGACGGGGAGCGGTTTTGAATTATAATGTATTTAAATCAGTCTGTTAATTAGCTGAAACTTTCATGAAACGTTCATTTGTATAATACTATTGACTGTACAAAATATCTGCCTTACTTTAATAGGCTTTTTAAGTTAAACATTTCTTTATTTTTTTCAGTTTACATTTAGTCACTTTAGTAGGGTATGATGTACAGAAACGTTTTTTTTTGTTGTTGTTGTAAAAAGTGCAGTTTTTTTGTGCATATTTGTGATGTTTTAATTCACAAGTTTCTGTCTTCTCTCTGCCTTTTTTTGTATAAACATGAGTCATAGGCTATTTGGTCTTGGAAAGAAAAGTGGACAGTTGCGTGTGAGAAGGACTAATTATCATATAACAGTTCATTTTAACAGTGCAAAACATATGTCAGTCTTACATTTAGTAGTTATTAGCAGATAGATGTTTCTGTAGAAACACACGGTTTAGAAATAACATGCGGTGATGCAGATCTGTCGTCATGACACATTGCTGTCTTAACTATCATCCTGATCTTTAATTCAGTGTTGCTGATTGGCAACTTGACATTTTCTGTGTCTCAGTCTCTTGAGTGGTTCCGTTTTTAAAAAGAATCTTTATTTGAGATCTTTTTTCTTTTAATTAAATGCTAGTGTGGTTGATGTTCACCAACCCACACAAAAATGACAAGTCAGTCTCGCTTCTCATTCTTTCTTTGTTCCATACTGTTTTTCGCTTCTTTTCCCCCTTTGTTCAGTATTTCTTATTTGCATAAATAAAAATGACAATAACATTTTTTTTTTAATTCACCAAGGCCCACACTGATTGAGACATGACAAATTGAACATATTTTTCTGTAATGTGTTGAAAATTGGTATTATTGCATATACAGATTTGAACTGTGAGAGAATAGTCAATGTTAATATATTGTTTGTGCCAATTCTCAATGCTCTTAATATATTAAAAGAATGAAAAAGAAAGAGATTGCTGCTAAGTGTGTACTAACTGACCTTGAATTATTATTCAATAAAATGCAATTACATACCTAATGGATTATTCATTTAATTGTCATTTAGTATCTAGTTTTAACAACTTTTGATTCTTTTTCTTCTTCTATTTATTTTTTTTAAACTGTTCATTAGAAAAAGGATACCAGGTGAAATGTACTAGGGAATTGTATCTGGCAACCCTCCAGCAGAGCTCCATTCTTTATTTATTTGTTACTCCAGTGGTTTTGAGGGACATCATAAAGATGTTTCATTTTGCTTCTTATGTCTGCTTATAAAGTTATAGAATACCTATATCCCCTCTGTACAAGAGTAATAACTGTGCAACTTTAGCTGCATGAACAGCAACCATAATTCAATATCTGCCTTCAGTTTTTCACTGGAGGATAAACTCCTCTCTCTTTTGTTTTAATTTGAGAGTTATAAATTCTCAATCTTAAACAGCTTCAGAATTTAAAGAGTTATATTTTAGATATAAGGTATTTATATAAGATATACAGTTTAGCGTGTGCAGAATGATGCATCATTATTATTAAGAGGAATACTTATATTTTCTAATTTAGTTGTAAAATGTAAACAATACATAAATACAACAGGTCATCTACCCCACTAGCTACACTGTAAAAATGACCATGAATTTAACTGTAAAAGACTGTAAAAATGCTACAGTAAAAACCTGTTATATGGTTAACGCTAAGTTCCCCTATGCAGTGAAAAACTGTATTGGACATTACAGTAATTTTACGGTAGTATACCGTTTTTGGAAGTGGAAAAAGAACGTATAGTTTACAGTAAATAACTGTAAATTGACTACCAGAATTCCCTGCATTACATTTAAAATTTGATGTTTGTTTGTTTTTTTTATCAGTTATCACTTAGTTTTTCTTATCAGTTGTGTACATTAGGGTTGCATGTTACATCTAGTGTTGTTGAATTAAAGTTTATTGCATTATTTAAGTTTCATGTGTGTTACCATGATGGTGTTTAGTGTTTGTGTGAATGACACTGTGCACCTTCGCTCATTTATTCTGGATTTGCCCTAAAATACATACATTTTTTGTCTGAAGTGTTTGGCTTTTACTCTGAGGTACTTAAGACTGACCTTCCCTTTGATCCCCTTGTTGCAATATTTGGTTGGGTTCCTTCTCATGGAGCCTTACAGTCGTAACCAAGTTCAGACAGTTGAATACGGGATGACAGTAGCAAAGAAGACAATTCTGCTGCAAGTTACAAAACAGATTTCAGTACTTCAATAGGTTGGTATATTAACATTATATCAGTTAATGAAATTACAGTTTTTAAATGTAAATTTAAGTTAAATCTGTAAAATCTAAAATGTTGCTACCGTATTTTTTAGGGTAAAATTCTGGCAACCACAGCTGCTGTTTTTTTACCATAAATTTTACTGAATTTTTTTTTTTACAGTGTAGGACCGTAAGACTTTGAAGAATATATAAATGACTTGATATCATAGGCATTATAATCCATATAGGCCTGACCTCGCAACTTGCAGGACTTAAAGGATCAACTGCTAATGTCTTGGTGCCACGAAGCCACAGAACACGTTCAGAGGTCTTGTGAGACCATGCTTTGCATCAGAGCAGTTTTTCTTTTTTCTTTTTTTTGGGGGGATTTAATTTTGTGGCTGATCAGTGTATTTATTTGCCCATATTTTAACTGAAGATATGTCATAATAGCAACACTGTGAATTCAAATGGAATGATAGATGGAATATTACTCTATATTATTATAATATTACTACTCCCTAACATGTAAACTAAAGCCCACAAAAGTCCAAGCCTGATAGCTTTGAGGTCACCTGTATGCTAGTGTAGCTACTCTTAAAAGTTGACAAAACCATATTTTGAGTATTTGAGAAGATAATCAGTTGACCTTAGTCTCGTTCAGTGAGAATGTCTTATGGCGCCTCTGCAATTTTAGCGAAATGCCAAATTCTTAAAGACTAAAGGTTTTAAAGACTGAAGGTTTGTGAAATATGTGTACATCTGTAATTAACTGATGACAGTTGGCTATTTATGCTTTGACAATTACCTTTAAATACTCAACGCTCTCGAGCGATGTTGCTATGGCTACCTCATCAGGCAAACATGACTGTCTATTTAGCTCACTTTAATGTGAAATGCTTGAAAAGTGCTTTTTAAGTTTTTTATTTATTTATTTTTAATAAAAAGCATACTTTTAAGAAATCATTTGTTTTGATGTGTTTGTTTCTTGTAACTGCTGATCAGTCCTGCACAACGGCTTGTAGGATGATGATGGACTCATGAACATCAACATTAGTCAATGTGAGAATGTGCTTTAGTTGCTTAGAAGTTACCCTGGGTTCCTTTGCAACCTTGCGGACTATTGCACTTCTTGCTTATAGAGTGAGCTTTGTTGGTGGACCACTCCTGGGGAGGGTAACAGTGGTCTTGAATTTCCTCCATTTGTACACAATCTGTGGATTTGTGGAGTCCAAACTCGTTAGAGATGGTTTTGTAACCGTGTGGTGCGGCTGACACAGAACAACATACGCTGTTTGCGTTCAGTGATACTCTCCAAAATGGCGCTAGGGAGGAGACGAATTGTTTTTTTTCTTTTGCGCACAAAAAGTATTCTCGTAGCTTCCTAATATTACGGTTGAACCCCTGATGTCACATGGATTATTTTACCGATCTCCTTGCTACGTTTCTTGACGTTGATCGTGGTAGTACCCTTGCTGTCTATGGGAGGGTCAGAGAGCTCTTGGAATGCATCAAAAATATCTTAATTTGTGTTCCGTCTTACGGGTTTGGAACGACATGAGGGTGAGTTATTAATGACAAAATTTTCATTTTTGGGTGAACTAACCCTTTAAGGCTGTAGTGGTTATGTGCAAATTTTAATAGATATATTATCAAAGACCAATACTAAGCAATGTCACTAGGTGGAGCAAGTCATCCAATAATATCATTTTGTAAACTGAGGGAGTTAATCGATAATGACATGCAGCAAGAGATTTAGTGAGCAGTAATGAATGTTATTGATGGTGTGTATCTCACATCTCTGTAATGAGAAAGCTAATTATCTTTACCAATTAAAACCGGTTTAACTGTGCAAATAAACAAAGAAGCAGAATGAAAGTGAAATAATGAATAGCGCATTCAGTCAGGCACATTTCAAGTCGTGTTTGTCTCACAAGTGCACACATTAGCTTCACATGACACGTTACGTTACGGTAATTATAGCACTTTTCTGTGTGCAAAGATAGCAGCTTCTTTTATAGAATGCCTTTGTTTTTATACTTACAAAGTGCTTTTAATATTAACTCTAAGTGCTTGTGTTTCACTGCATTTGTCATGTGTTTGCGTGACCGAACGTGTGTGTGTGTGTGTGTGTGTGTGTGCACACTGGTGAAAACATGTCCCTAGCTGGTTACATAAGGCTCTGCAGTAATTGAATCTCATTACTGCTGCAGTCCCGCGGTGTGTGGGGTGATTCCTGGGATGTGGGCTGATGTGAACCCCATATGAGGGAATCCCTGAGTTTGCCCAGTGCTTGCATCATCTCCTCTCTCCTATAGGTTTGTCTCCTCTGCTCTCCATGGCAGCAGGGTGAGGGGTTGCTAGGTGACCCGCTCTCCCTCCACTCTCTCGCTATTTTTTGCTCTCTCTGTTTCCTTCCCTAGAGACTGCGGAGTTTACACGGACTGTTCTGACGTCAGCAGGACAAACCCTGTTACTCTGCCTCAGCTGGGCTCCGAAGAGGCCCACGTAACGCCTCTCTCCCACTGCAGTGAAAAAGCACTGTTTTTTCTGCAGCTCATAGTTGCTGTCTCTCTTTTCTATCTACCCTGCACATTCGTTGCCATGAATTTGTTTTTGAGGAGGTGTGTGTGCATGCACAACAAGTGTAATGTCTCTTTTGACTACTTAAGATCTGGCTCAAAAGAGTGTGTTTACTGTTGTTGAAGAACTTTCAGAATAATGTTTGATAGTCTTCTATCTCAAAGCTGTAATTTAAAAGGAATTTTAGATGTATACAGTGAATCTAGAAAGTATTGGTTGCTTGAACAACATTTAAAATAAATGTCTTTGCATTCTAAAAAAAAATCTAAGTGTAATTTACACTAGAGAAATTACATTAATAACGTTATAAAATAATCCTAAAAAATGTATCCCTGTTTCCATAATATTAAGCAGCACTACTAACATTGATAATAATCATCATGTTTTTGAGCAGCAAAGCTGCATAATGGAATGATTTCTGAAGGATCATGTGACACTGAAGACTGGAGTAATGGTGCTGAAAATTCAGCTTTATGACAGGAAAAAATTACATTTTACAATATATTCACAGAGAAAACAGTTGTTTTAAGTTTTAAAATTATGTAACAATATTAAAACATTTTCTTGATCAAAAAATAGCAATCTTGGTGAACATAAAATAGTTCTTAAACACAATCTTGCCAACCCCAAATGTGTATTTTTTTAAAGAAATATAGTATAAGAGATGCACTCATCAAGGAAAAAAATACACAACTAAGTGTGTGTGGTTTTAGATGATATAACAATACTGTTCAAAATGAAGACATAAACTATTTTGGCTCTTTCTGTTTGTCAAACATTAGTGGGTCATATTGATATTTATATCCACTATGACTTTGGAACCAGTTGGCTAAAGGTTAAAGGCAAAATCATGTTTTTGCAGTTGTCACTTGATTAGATCGTTTGAAATTGATACATTTTTAACTGTGACTTATGTGTCCATATTTTGGGGGGACCTAAAAGTGTAAATGAATTAAATGAACCCGGTGGCTTCTGCATGACCAGCAGAGGGCCTTGTTTGATCAAGAAAGACATTGAAGTCAGTCTCCATGCAGCTCCCTCAACACCATTCCTGTTTGAGAAGTTTGCAGCTCATTTCTTTAGCAGCTCCTGTCATTTTCATCCTTCAAAATCTTGAAGGTTGAGGGTCACGAACGAGAAACAACCTGCATTATACATTCAAATATTTTCCCTCGCACTAGTTTTGATATTTTGGTCTTCATATTTTTTTTCAAATATCAATTGTATTTCACTGGTACAATTGTTGAGGCACAGTTAAGGAACAATGTGTAATTTATTGTATATACAAAGTACAAGACTGTTAGTTTCTGCTCTGTTACACACACCAGCGTAAGCAGTCTGCTGTTGTACTTTGCCGATCCCATTTCCCTCTCTTTGCCCTATGCTTTCCTATCATATACCCACTGTCCTATTAACAAAAAAGGCATAAACCCCTCAAAAATATAACCATAATGAGATCATATAGTACAGTACAGTATATTGATAAACAGTACATAAAACATGTTTTTACAGTGCTTTTGTAAATCCTAACATAATATAATGATGTATACAGTTTTTGCATACTTGGTTTCTACACGATTCTTTGCATTTCACCATCTCTAAGATACTGAGCAATGGTGACTGGAAACCATCTTTCAGTTTCAAAGGAACAAAACCCGAAACCTAAATTTACCTTGAACTATTCTGCCTCTCCTTTGCAAACCGATACTTCCTTCAGGAATCTAGTTAGACCTTGGAACATTCTTTAAGTAACTACTGAAAAATGCTGCTCTATTCAAAGAAGTTTGTTGTCATGTATCATACCATGTATGTGTCATTGTGTCATTTTTGAATGATAAATGATGTCAGAACTCTAAAGCATTTTTAAGCATCACTAAAAGGTTGAGTTCATGGTGTTCACCTTTATTTTGTACATTGGTTTACCAGCCTTTCATGCATGATTGATTTTTACGGCATTTATTAATCTTTAGTATCGCAATGGACTTTCTCACGGGAAAACAAATCTTCATCCGTGTCCCCGCCGCATGCTGTTTTTGTTTGGATCATGCCTAACGTTGGCGCTTTTTCGCTCTCTTCCTCTCTTCTAGCTTTCTTTCCTCCGCCCCTCCATTCTTGTCCTCCGGTAGCCATAGCAACGTGTGCTGCCATGGTGCAGGGCCTCTGGCAGGTGACACAATGCGGCTAATTACTGGCACTTATCTCAGCGCTAATTAAAGCAAGCTCAGCTAATCAGGGGGTCAAGTAGACCTGCTGATCCATCCATCCATCCTTACCTTTACCTTTAGCCTAAACTTCCCCTCCGAGTGAAGCTGTCTCTCTCTCTCTCTCTCTGTGTCTGTCTGTCCCGCTCTATCAGACAGCTGGCATCCACACAGGGGTTGAGGGTTTGACCTTCCTGCTCTCCAGGCTCTCTCAGCATCTGAGTAAACAGACAAATTAATCTCTACAAAGGTGAGGGTCAATTTATCTAATTTGGTCGAGGTTGGTCAGCCAAGATTACCTTGTCTCTACTGGGAGGAACACTTCTCTCTAATTCTATTAACTACAACTTTGGCCTCAATATACTTCTAATTTGCTGCTTATTAATAGTTAGTAAGGTAGTTGTTAAGTTTAGGTATTGGGTCGGATTAGGGATGTAGAGTATGGTCATGCAGAATATGTGCTTTATATGTACTAATAAACAGCCAGTATAGGCATGCTAATAAGCAACTAGTTAATAGTGAGAATTGGTTCCTATACTAAAGTGCTACCGAAACATGTTATGAGTATGGCACCGTATTCAAAAAACAATATTATCATGCTACGTGTACATCTACAGGTCCCAAAAAACACTAACATGGTATAATTTTGGCACATAACATACCCCATATACAGTATATTACTATTTACACTATATAAAATCTTTACTTTTTATATAAATATGTTATTAAAAGTAGATGTTATTTCATTGTTAATTGATATTTAAAACATTTTGGGTTTTAATCTCCAGTAAAAATGACTAAATAACTATATTATGTTAAATATATTAACTAAAAACCTTATTTATTTATATAAATAAATAGATTTATACAAGTCTATTTATACATTTATAAATAAATGTATTTATAAGTCCAGAAGGCCATAGTATTACCGTGAAATTAGGAAACAAACATGTTATGGCACATATCATACAATTAAATAAAAAAATAAATTAAATAAATAAAAAACAATATTATCATGTTACATGTACTATAGTACAGATTACAGCATACTCTGCTACCATGCCCAAATAATTAAATAATATAAACCATAACATAATATACAATACCCCATATTTATTAATACTTACATATTTTTTTTTTGTTTTATAAACTATATCTGAGTATTATATATAGCAGTTTAAAAATAATTTACTATAAAATATTGTGTATATACACAGAGAGAGAGTTTTTTTTTTTACTGATTACAGACATTTGTCATGAAAAATATAACTAATTTGTTATGAATACTCCAGAATTGTCCAGAACTTTTAAAAACATTTAAGTTAAAAGTTTAAGTATTTTAATTGAAAGACTATTTAAAAATAGACATTACTTCATGGTTATGCAATATTTAAAACATTTGGGTTTGAATTTCCAGAAGAAGTAATTATATTATACTAAATAACTACACTATTAAATATATTAACTAAAAATCCAATTTTATGAGTCATCTCTTTCTTTTTCTTTCTTTCGTTCGTTCGTTCGTTTGTTCTTTCTTTTTCTTTCTTTCTTTCTTTCTTTCTTTCTTTCTTTCTTTCTTTCTTTCCTCTTCTCACTCTATTTCATTTTTTACCTTTCATTCATTCATTTTGCTTCATCATTTGTGATTTTCATTCTGCCACAGGACACACACACACACACACACACACACACACACACATTTCCTCTGCTCTGCATAAAGGATTCATCCTACCTTTGACAAATGAGTGCAGATGAATATTGGAGTTGCCCTGCTGAGGAGAGACAGATGCGGAGCATGCATGCGTACAGGGAGACGGAGGGATGGAGGGATGGAGTTTAGAGGAGTGGATAAGGTCAGAGCTCATCAGCAGGTTCACTGTTTACTGATGTTTACCGTGGAGCCCCTGCCGAGGGGACACCTGGTGTGCTGTCAACGTCCACCACACACACTCATACATGCATACACACTGAGATACAAGCACAAACTAAAGGATGTACACTCCGTTAAACAGTGACACACAATATGGGCACAAATGCACGCACACATACAAAAGCAGGTGATAAAAGGCATGGTTGGAGACGTCCTCTCATAATCAGATGCCTCTCTCATTGGATTGTGGCTGTTGGAGCTCTCCATGGTGCTGAAAGCTCTCTGTAATCCACAAGTACTTTTAAAGAGAGAGAGAGAGAGACAGGAATGAAGTGCTATATTTAAAACGGGCTTCATTCTTTATTAATGAGTGCTTGTTTAGACAGATCTGGAGTGCTATTCGGTGTATGTTGACAAGTTTGGCATTTCTACATTTTTCTTTTAAAGATATACAATTTAATGCATTTTCGGTGCTCTGCTTTAAGCTTCAAATCATGCATATGCATTATAAAAGTAACTTGGACACACCTGTGGAATTTGCATAGTGTATAGCGACAATCTGAGATTTGAATATTCAAAATACACATGAATTTCAGTAATTTATGTTGCCTCACAGTATCCATGTGAGCTTTGATAATAGGTTGTGAATGTGTGGAATGTAAAATTTTAAAATGTAAAAAACAATTCTTGAGAAAAAAAAAATAAGAATAAGAAAATGAAAATGTTGCAAAATTTGACTGCAAGAATGTATGCACAAATGGCTTTTTTTTTTTAAATAAGTTTTGTAAGAATGTTTTTGTAAATGATTTACAAATTCTATTGGGTTTCATAATTGAAGTCTAAAGGTTTGGTTAATTGCAGACTGATAGCTGCTTTCTATGAAATGAATTCACCTTTCAAGTTTCATTAAATCTGTATAGTGTGTATTCTTCCAAACTGAACAAAGAGTTATTAATGCAGTTACATAATTAGAAGCTATACTATATATTTTCTGCAATGTTATTTCAAATAATGCATGCTAACAATTACCAAATAATAATATTTATATAATAAATAATTGAAGAAAATTGGTGAAAGGTTTACTTTGAAAAAAAAATCACTCAAAAATTGCTAGTGAATTTCACAAATAAATACAAAGAAATGACAAATGACTTAAACATGAAATTGAAGAATGAAACAGTATTTTCTTGTAAAATGCACTCCAGTTATTTTTGTTTTATTTACAACTTATA
>NW_015547697.1:732169-733291 GCF_001515605.1 Sinocyclocheilus anshuiensis
AGCAGATGCTGGGAACCCCTGACTTACAGGATTTACCCCCGCAAACAGAGACTCGTGTGTACACGGCCGTAGAGGGTGCGATACTAGAGCCACAGCGAAAGCGAGAACTGAATGAATAGGTGATGAGCGAGAAGTAAATGTTTCTGAGAAATAAATGAATGTCAGAGCAGTTTGTGTTCTGTGGTTGTACAGCGATGCAACATTTGTCTGTAACTCCCTGTGCAGTCACTTCACAGCGCTGCTCGTTACGCCTCTAATTTCACTTACCAAACACACATGGCAAAATTCATTGTCTCTCCACGATGAACAATTCACACATGAGAACATGCACTTGGAAACATGTCAGCATACACACTCATTCACACACAAACATGCGCCCGTGTGTTTGCTTGAGGGGGCATGAATGACACAGGAGTGTTCTGACAGTCGCCTGGAAGATCTCACAGGGCAGGAGGGAGATCAGTGAAAAAAATTCTAGATTGTTTCTCCATTCTAGATTGATGAGCGCGCACACACACACACACACACACACACACAGTGAGTCACCATGGCTCACTGAGGCCACGCTTTACCAAACTGACAGCAGCAGGTCTGTGGGCAAGCACAGGAAAGAAGGAGGAGAGGGCTATGCTAGAAAAATGAAAGAGAGAAAGAAAGCAGGAATGGAGGGAAAACAGGAAACAATGAGGAGGAGAGGAGAGAAGTAAACTCAGGAAAACACAGACAGCAGGACAGAGAGAGAAGTCCCTGTGGCACATTGTTGTATGGCGTGTTGTGGTGTCACTACAATACAGCGGCACTTCTCGTCTCCCCTCCAGCGATGTCATGATAGAACTAGAGCTGGATGGATCCAAACTTCATAAATATACAAATCCGCATCTGTATAAGCAGGCTTGATAGTGATGCGGAGGTCCTCACCGACATCCTGCTCAAGTTACGGAAAGGGATCTGGAGAGGTTAGGAAGCTGCTGTGCAGGGGTTCTTCTTGTTCTTTTCGAACCTCATTACATGTCAGGGGTCAGTTACATGTGACTGGAGAACATTCTGCATGGCAACCCTAGTAAAAAAGTAATATATTTAAAATACATTTATTTCATACTAAGTATAGTTCAAATCTATTAA
>NW_015547697.1:733422-750217 GCF_001515605.1 Sinocyclocheilus anshuiensis
CTACATCAGCGGTTCCCAATTCCAGCCCATGTTCCGAAGTTAAGTTAACTTCAACGGATTTCTCCTGCTCAGGGAGTAGGGAGCAATAAACACTATGTAGGGATCATATCGATCGGAACACAGTTCATGCACGTAGCTCACTTCTAACGAGCTGGTTATCTGAATCGGGTGTGTTAACTAAGTGAGACATGCAAAATACATGCGCGAGGACTGGAATTGGGAACCACTGGGCTTTTTAAAGAAAACTTTAAAAGTACTACAATACCAGGAAGGAAGATCGGGTTGTTGATGTTTGTCTGCCATTCTCGCTCTGTCTGCACAGTGTGTGTGAACGCCCTGATGACGTATCCTGTCTGCGCGAACCGGGTGCGCAGAGGTATGCTAATACATACGTTGACAGGCAGGTAGGAAAGCCAATTAAAATGCTCGGACCGAGCATTTTGATTGGACGAACATTTCTTGGTCCTACGCCTTCCACAGAATATATAAATACAGATAAATACATTTAGACCACTTAACTTAATGATTGCTATCGGGATGTGAAGAGACTTTCAACCAGCATAACAAAAATTGTTTCTGAAGACAATCACCTATTGCACCTTTAACATATTTATTCGAGACTTACTGATATAAAAATTACAATTAAACTTTATTTGGCGTAGGCCTACTACTTGTGCACAATGCACATTTCTTAATATTAAGTCTAAAATGTGTTTAATGTCACTTTTAAAGAGGATTGTCTGATGTTTGAATAATATCGGTCTTAAATGCAAGATATTTAAAGTGCACCTGAAGTATACTTGCAATAATTTCACTTTAGCACAATCAAATATATTATGCCTATAATTGGACTTCAGCATTACTTCCGCACAATTAAAGTGCATTAAGTACAAAATAAGTTGTTCCAATTTAGCAGAATTTAAGTATACTAGTTTAGTACACTAACAGTACAATTGCAGGGCATTTTATTAAGTACATAAATATAAAAATGTTTTTACTTAACATGAAATATATGTACAGTATTTCAAATACATTTAAGTATATTTATTTTTTCACTGGGGAACACAAGCATCTTTCTTAAAATCACTTGTTAAAGAAGATAAAAGATGATTAAATAAAACTAGCAATTGGGGTTATTATTATTATTATTTGTGTCTGTTTGACCTATGGCCGCTGAAGAAACCCCTGCCAAGTGCATTGATTGCATTTCAAAAACAACCTCACCTGGTCCATAAAGTTATTCTAAAAGTTATTTAATTTTAATATGTTGTCGAATGTGGTTTTTGACTTTGAGGGATAATTAGGCCTATATTTAAAAAGCAGATCTCGTGTGAGTGACGTGACTAAACTAGGATATTCAAAAGAGAAAACAGGCGAGTAACGGAACAGCTTACTGAGGGAAAAGTGGCGATTCATCTGACACTTCATGTAGGCTTCGTGAAGACATGTAAGGCTGAATGTAGAAGACATGATGATGATCAAAACCTTCATCGGCATTTATACTGATCGCACGACCTCATTTGTGTAAGACACACGTTTTTGTGCTGCCGACGCGCGGTGAAATATTTTATACACTTTTAAACATTTACTTAACATTCATACATCAAAAACGATAACTGGAACCATAAACTTAAACAGAACTTTCGTTCTGACTCTAATAGAATACAGCACAACTACAACGACTCAAACAATAAACCATTCACACACATGAAGTAGCTAACGTTATGCGTTTAGAATAAAAAGAACGAGACGGTCCATTGGTGTGTTGACGTTAATATACTAATCATCAGTGTTGGGGAAAGTTACTTTTAAAAGTAATGCATTAAAAAAGTAACTAATTACGTTACTTAGTTACTTTTTATGAAAAGTAATGCGTTATGTTACTTTTGCGTTACTTTTTAAATCTGGACAGGGCTTGCTTGTTTGCTTTTAAAATAAAAAAGTTCTATTTTTGGCAAATATAAAAGCCTTTTCACACCAAAAGTGAAATGAATAAGCCTCAGGCTGAAGGGGAAGTAAATTTACGTCCGTACAGTAGAATGCAGAAGAAGAAATTTCAACACACTTCAGCAATAAAAAAAGACACACAAATGTTTGTCTAGAGTAATTTGTGCTTATTAGTACGGTTGAACTGGATCATCGAAGGTCAGAAGCAAAGACATTGGTTAATAGAATGGGAATAAATGTATAAAGGATATTTGTGTTGTTTAACATTTAATTATTGCAGGTTTGCGTCATATTCTGTGTTGCATTATTTTTATTCATTTTGAGGAATACTGAATCTGTTTTTTTTTTTGTTAGTGAGATGAATTAATTCATATTCATATTTATTTTAGAACTACAGTAACATCTTCTGATTTCTCTCAACATGGGGACAGGAGAGCTGTCAATCAATAAATTGGAAAAAAAAGTAACTTGCATTACTTATTTGAAAAAGTAACTCTTGTAAATTAAAAAGTAATGTGTTACTTTACTAGTTACTTGAAAAAAAGTAATCTGATTACGTAACTCGCGTTACTTGTAATGCGTTACCCCCAACACTGCTAATCATTATAGTTATCGTTATTAATATTGTTTATCAAAGATATGTATTTATAATTTCGTGGCAGTTAAGTACTTTATTGCGTATATGGTTTATGACTAGCATAGTTCATGTCACACAATATTTACTGAACTATGACATTTTGCTCTTATTTTTACCTGACAAACCAACTTGTGCACTCACAAGTTCTCTTTTTCTGTATAAAAATGTGTGTCTTGTGGGATTGACAGGGGATCAGCTTTGTCCCAAATGGAACCCTAAGTCCTGGCCTTCCTCAAAAATCCACAATGTTGTGACGTAATGAAGCTTTGACTGTCGAGCGAAGGAGCAAAGGTGGCACTTGCAAGCACCCTTTTTAAACCTGAAATGACAAATGGCATACCCTACACTCTAGTAAGTCTGCAAATGCACATTAAAGGATAAGTTCACTTCCAGAATTTAAGTGTGCCATTTGGGAAAGGGCCTGCATTTAATTTTGAAGGCTGCACCTTTGTTGGTGGCATACGTCACTGAGGCCGCCTCATTTAAAAAAGAAAATAAAATAAATAATAATAATTGTTATATTCCAAAGTAATAAAGAAATTAAAGTAATTGTGGCTCATGGGGATTACATTCAATTTTATAACGGTTTTCTAAAATAAGCCATTCTCAGTGACTCACTGGGTTTACAAAAGTACAAAACGCTGGGTTTACTGAATTTATTAAAGTAGAACTATATACGTTTGGCATTCGGAAACATGTATCTTTTCATGTGTATTCACCCTATTCTTCAACGTAAAAAAGTAATCTTTTACTTTGAATGTGTGATTGATTAGCCACTACAGGTAAATAACTAGAAGCAATAGCAAAGTATAGCTAAAAAATAACTGGAACGAATAGCACGGTAGCTTCTTGCTCATACAAGTTCCTGTACAAATGGCCGCACTCGGTGGATAGGCCGATAATGTTTATTATATTGGCCCTGTGCTGATAAAAACCTAGCTTACCCCACTTGCTACAGACACACCCCAATGCCAAGGTGTTATAGCATTTTGAATGGCAAAAAAGCTGAGCACACACAAACGACAGGATTTTGGATTTTGGAATCGTTTTCTAAATGAAAATGATTGGCTTCGTGGTCTCACAATCTGACTTCCTGTGAGTTATGACTCTTCTGATTCTTCCTATGTGAAACACTATACACCCCATGCGAAATTGCATTTAGACATCTTGTTTTGACAATACTAGAATGAACAGTATTAAAACTGCTTATGAAATGGAAAGAAGTGTGGATTGTAAATATACAGAATATATTTCCATTACCAAAAATGCTGTTGCCACACCAACATCCCCCAAACATCTCTGAGGCTACATCCACCTTCTCAAATCTCATGTTTGAATGTGTTATGTTTATTAGAAAGAGGGCTTTTGTTGTAGTTTAAACTGTTTTGTAACTCAGTAAGTGTGTACGTGATGGCTTGGTCACATTGTGAAAGTGAGAACATGTGTGTGTGTTTATGTAAGCTGTGCGTCAGTAATAGCGGGGAAGCCCTTTTCCACCCACCTGCAACTTGCGCATGAGTCTTTTAACACTAGCCGTTTGTTTCCTCCTCCACTCCTTGCTCCCTCCATCGCTCTGAATAATGGAACAACAGCCTCCTGATATTACTTCATAAATATTACATCAATAATCTGACGCTAATGTTTTTCCCAAGTTATAGTTTCCTAAATGGCATGTACATTCTCTCCACAGGCGCCAAACCCAATGTACCCCCTGAAACAAGTTTAAACTAATGTTCTGTGCATGTGTGTTTGAACATATGCATGTAAACTCACATTAATGTTCAAGCAATTAATTAGTGCTATGTTACTGTAGTGTGGTTATATGCACAATAGTGTGTGTGTGTGTGTGTGTGTGTGCTTTATATATAAATTGTAGATAAATGCATTGACTAGACAAAAGGTGTCTTTAAAAAAGTCAATGCATTATTTTATTTATGCAAATTGATGTCTTTGGGCATTGCATTGCATCATACCATGAGCAGCGTGTTTTTATGAAATATAAGGATATCATTTTATATATAATTATTCACACTAATTTAGTATGTCTCCTTCTGTATTAACAGCCATACAAATTTGTATTCCGAAAATTCTCACAGCAGAAGTTGTACACTTGCCCCATATTCATTGTAAATGCATGACTGTCAATTGTTCCTTTAAAAGGAACAGTTTCGTGTGAAGGAGTGTGAAATTCAGGTTCGTAGGTCACTAGCACGCATCTACTGTAACTTTAAGGGCTAACTTCATGTATTATATTGTATTTCAGTATAAATAATAGATGTTCCTCCTCTGGTGTGTGTTTTACTCCATTGTGTGTTTTGTTTTGTGAAGGATAGCATGCACAGTCGACTAGCGGGTGGAGGTGAGATGGAGGGTGGGTGTTTCATTTTGTGTTTGTTTGCTTTTTTTAATTGTGCCGCCGGTTGCCGTGGAGAGCCTGAAGGCTATAACTCCTCTCACTCAGCGTTGTCATGGACGACAGAGCTACAGCACTCATGGAATTGTTTATATGCATGTAGTCTTCCATTACTTACAACAGGTTCAGTGGAACACGTTTTAGACTCCAGCTTTTCCAGATTTACAGTGTAACTGTTGCATCTAATACATACAAACTGCATTAAGGTTCCAAGCCTGCATTCTCCAAACATTTCTCTCGTTCGAGTTTTTCAGATCAATGCCTGTGTCATATTTCCGTCTCCTTTCGACTCGTTCTTTGGTTCTTTGAAATCTCATAGCGCACAGCGGAGAAGGCCAGTGCAAATATGAGCTATATGTTCCTCTTAACACCATCGGAAAAATGAATCTCCATTACGTCTGAAAGCTTTTCTCCGGCAGTCAATATCTCTGATATGCACAGAGAGATTACAGAATGAATCATCCACGGGCTGCGCGCTCGCACAGCGATCCAGAGACTTTTAAACATGGAAGATTCAGAGTTGCGATGGCGCCCGAGAGTTATTCTCAGACACACGCTCTGTCACTATTGTGACGGATTCAATATGTGGAGATGTTGTCCGAGCACAGCTCGACGTCCTTGAGAAGCCGCTTGCGGAGTGTGTCATCAACACCTGGCTTTGAAATGACTTGTGAAATGTCTGCTAAGTGAAAGCAGCAGCAGCAGAGATTGAAGCACGCAGGTGGAAAAAAGACCATAATTCACGCTGCGAGGGAGAAATGTACCATAAACCACATTAATCTAGAAGCAAAGAAAGTTTGAGTCAAAGCTGACCTAACCTGATAATAATAACCATCGCTTTGTATCCAAGTTATATCCTCCTGAGTGGAACAATTCTATTGGAAACACTTTTAATGGAGTTCTTTTGCTACATATGCCTACACAGAGGAAGAAAAGGGCACGTACTGTTTTTAAAATAAATGAAAAGAAGGTTAGAAAGTATCGATCTTCAAAGCTGAGCCAAAAGCATTCGCTTTGAAAGGAGTAGCGCTGGTTTGTGTGTGTGTGTGTGTCACTGGCGTAGGAGGCTGCTGGCTCTCCCGTTACAGCTCCGGAGCACTGCTGAGGGGGCGATTTGGGATGGCCTCTGCTGGTGATGGAGTTTTCCGTCTCCCCAGCCTGTTGTCAGGAGAAAGTCCCCTCCACCTCCACCTCCGCCCCCGATCCCAGTCCAGAGACAGCCTCTCCACCTGCCAATAAAGCCTCTCCTCTACAGGTCGAAACCTTGTGGAATAAATGCATGAAAGTGCTGCATGTTCCTCTGTGTTCCCAGTACCATTCAAGCCATATGTGATGTGATGTTTCATGACTGGGACAAATGTATATCTTAAAACGCTTTCATTATTTCAGAGATGTACACATGCACATGGTTCCTGTCGCTGTCCTATAAAAAGGCTCAAATATACTTAAGTAATACTTCCTGTTCGCAGCAATGCCATAGAAGAACCATTTTTTCGTTCTCAAAAGAAGCTTTCAGTGAATAGTTTTTAAAATACTTCTTCATAAGATTTTTAACAATCTGAAGAACCTTTTACACTCTGAAGAGTCTTTTGTGCAATGGAAAAGTTCCATGGATGTTAAAGGTGCTGTATGTAATTTTTGGACTGTACTAAAGCATAAAAAACATAATGCTTGCAGATATTTAGGAAACATGCTAAGGTCTCATACTTGTTTCTCTGAAAATCAATGCTGCAGCCAGTTATTCCACTTTGAAATGTGTGTTCTGTGTCAGAATGTCTGTTTTTGTTTTAGTTTTTGTGGTTCCGCCCCCTGCCAGTTTAGCCAATAGTGTTCCGACTCCCCAGGTTGCCAGTTACAGCCATGGAAGCAAGCAAACAAACTGGGTCAGAGATCACAGATTTGACCCAACCTAAAAAGTCTCAGCATGGATCTAAAAAGCTCTATGACCTGAGGCATATTACAATGCGGATAAGTCAAGTCATCAACTTACAGTGTAAGGCCTGTCGCTTTTCATTGCCAATTGCGATCATTCTTGTCGTGTTCTCTCAATCCGGCAAGCAATGTGAGCATCCAGTCTGTGGAGGAGGGGGTGGGAGAAACAACTCTCTCCAAATATTTTGAATTTGGACTGTAGTAATTATTTCACCCGCTAGCTGTCAGTATTACATACTGCACCTTTATACAGTATGTTCCGCATGGAATCATTGATGCCAATAAAAAAACTTTAATTCTAAGAGTGTAAAGAAACTCTCAGTGAATGATTCTTAAAAAGAACCATGTTTTTCATTTTAATAATCTGAAAAACCTATTTCCACTATAAAGAACACTTTGTGCAATGGAAAGGTAACATGGATGTTGAAGGTTCTTCCATGGAACAATTTTTAAGCTTATGTTGCTGTTGCATTTCCTCCCTTTTTTGCTTTCAGCTTCATACGCAACTTATATTTTTCTCCATTGCCCTTGATGACCTGACATAGAATAGGGTTACAGGCTGTAGATTCACAGAAAAATACAGTAGGTGCAATGAAAATTTTTTTTTATTTTTTTTCCCTTTTTGCCGGAAAGGGTGTAAAAACCTCAAAGGTAAGTGTGTATGTGCTTTTTTATATATAAACGCGCTCTTTAACCTCTGTGCTTTGTGCCTGCTGCTCTGTGGTGAAAATCATATTAGCTGTAAATGGCATGAGAGTTGGTCTCTCTCCCCTCCACCTGCATGCCGGCTATATTAATATGAGGGTAGTTGGGCACTCAGAACAAAGCTGCAAACCTTTCCTTAGCAAGATATGGAACACGTAGTTCAGGGAAGGCAAAAGTACAAAGAGCTAAATTTACTGGGCGTTCGGTTTCCGTGTGATCTGTGTCTGTTTGGAGTCATAGGGTCTGTTGCATAAAGCTTCAGTATAGAACTAGTAAATAGAAAAAACATTTCTATATTTGAAGCAGATATGAGTGGTGTTTGTGCATGTGAAACTCACTGCTGTGATAGGTTCATATGGCTGCTTGTTGCTGAGTGGGTTTTAGCATATTGCCAAGTTGTTTGCTTTGGCGTTGCTCAATGATGGCTAGGCAGTTTTGAACGGGTTTTAACACATGTCCATGTGGTTGCTAGGGTGTTCTGAGTGGTTGCTATTGCTAAGGTGTCTTGAGTGGTTTATATTGCATTCCTTTGGATGCCAAGATGTTCAGAGTGGTTTCTAGGTGAAGGTGATTTTTAATGCATTGCTATGTGATTGCCAAGATGTCGATGGCTGTTAGTTGTTGTTAGGTAGAACATTTTAAAAGTAATGTATTACAATATTTTTCCATGAAAAAGTAACGAACTGCGTAATTATGTTACTTTTTTATGTAAAGTAATGCATTACGTTACTTTTTGTCACCTGGGCTAGGCTTGCTTATTTGCTTTTTAATAACAAAAAACCCCAAATGTTATAGTTTTGGCAACTGTAAGGGCCCTTTCACACCAAAAGTGAAAATAATAAGGCTCAGGCTGAAGGAAGTGTCTCTGCACCTCACTCCCAATTTCTCTCAACATAGGAGAGCTGTCAGTCAATAAATAGGAAAGCAAAGTAACTTGCGTTATTTATTTGAAAAAGTAACTCCGATATTTTGTCATAAATTTAAAAGTAATGCATTACTTTACTAGTTACTTGATAAAAAGTAATCTGATAATGTATCACGTGTTATGTGTAATGCGTTACTACCCCCAACACTGGTTGCTAGTGATAGCATCTCTTAAATCTGGGGCTGCAACCAACGATTATTTTGATAATCAATTAATTTAATCATTGATTATTTTACTGATTAATCAGTAGGCTTTAATGGATTATTCAGCTTTTGCTTTAGTTCAAATATTGTGTTATACATATTCTATACTTATTTATATACATATAGAGCTGCTTTATAGCAAACAATCAAGTTGTAATTCTGATTGAACGCAACACTGACACAGTTTTTTATGTTTAATACTGTAAAGCTGCTTGCTTTAAAGCAGTCTAGCGCATATATAAATAAACGTGACGTGTCTGGAGTGCTGATTGCAGTCCATTCACATCAGTATGATCAGATGCTTTCTTAACTGCTGTTTTCCCACGCTGTCATGTTTGTTTTGTGTTTATTTTGTTATTGAGAGGAAAGCGCACAGCATATATTTACATATTCATCTAAATGCCACTCTCAGCAGCATCGGGATGTTCAACAGTAAACCACTGCTTGCTTATATCGACCTTCTTTTTACCCTTAAACGAAGAATGAAAAATAACTTTGCTGTGAGTACATCGGGGCCTTCACATAAGACAGCATTTTTTGCTTGTAGTTTTGTCAAACTTTCCTGCACTATACTGGTTCGGCTCATAGACTGTAAAAAGGATAATGCATCTCCACTTCCTTCCACTAACACTTCCGAACACTTGAACATACATCATTGTGATAAGAAGAATAGAAACCATCTTTGTGAAAAATTTATTTGAAGTGTAAATTGTTTTTTTGTTTTTTTTACTTTGGCTCACATCCCATTTGTTTACATGGGGTTTAAGACCTATACTGCAGCCAGCCACCAGATGGCAATCAAATTGTTTCAGCCCCCCTATTCAGGATGTGTGAGGCACACTTGTCTCGGCTTTGTTTGCACTTCTTATAAGCGCATCTTCTTTTATTGGATTGCTGAATTACGTCTTGCGCTACAGCGCTCCCCTGGTCAAAACATGTTATCGCAGGCCTTCACATAAGGTCATATGAGATCTATGATGTATTGTAAATATTTGTCCACAATTTTATTTATTTTTTGTCGATAATGTCAGCTAATCATTTCAAACCTACTCAAGACATTCTTTCGTTGTAAGACTATGGGATTTTTTAGACCGGTTTTTTTTGTCTACATTATCCTATTGGCTTTGTCTTATTGCTCAGAAAAGAAGAAACACAACTCAACAAGCCGCACGATTTGAGGTATTATTCATGTCCATAGCACAAACGTGAGTTACAGAATAAAGTTTTATGGATATTTATGGTTAACACACAGGTGTTTTTTTCAACACAAGTATAAAAACATTCAGGAATAAACAAGCTCAAAATGGCCCAAGTGCTTTTCACCAGCAGAGCGCGGACTCGGATACATAAGTGCAGAATATGAAAATGGTGAGAAATATTGAATGGTGGTAATCTACTGGCTCTTTAAGAGATTGTAAGCTTGCCTCTTAACACATTGGAGTGCTGCCCTGTGGTAACAATGGTGTTGGTACACAGGGATGATAATGATAATGTAAGCCCGGGTAAGGCGTGATAATACGGGCTTAACCACTGCTCTGGGATGAAGGAGCAGTGGAAGAAAATAAAGAGAGCGAGAGAGCAAAACCCTCAGGCGTCCGCCTACTTCTTACCATTCAGACATGATCAAATATCTACACAAACATCCACAAACACATTCGCACCAGTGAAGCACACACAGCTCAAAGGTGGAGGCTATAAATAAGTGATCCAAAATGCTCTCTCTTTTGTAAGTTTAGGTTTTGTCCATGTAAATGAGGCTTGAGGATTAATCCGAGACTCCGACACGGCTCATCCTGGATAACGTGTCATCTTCAAACCTTTGCCTGGCATTGTAAACTGATATTGTGCTCTATTTAAGAGTGCAGTTTAGGTCAGAAACAGTGTGGATTAAAACAGGCTGAACGTCATCGCTCCAGTGAATAAGTTTTGCCCACACAATACCTGTACAACAGAGATGTCTTGAGTGGCTCATAAGAGCTGTTGACTGCAGCGCTCTCTCCTGAGAGCTGTTTTTATTGTGCCCCTGACTGCATCGCTCAATATATTACATCTCCCTCATGTCCATCTCTCTCGCTCTCTTCTTTCTCTTTACTTTAATTTCATCCCTCTCTTTTCAGCTTTGCTGCTCATGATGAAAAAGTTTTATTTGCCATAGCAACCACTTGCGTTCTCATTTTTCTCTCCCCCTACAAAAAACACTGCGGTGGTACCATGGTGCAGGAATGGTAATACCGCTGTTTAATTAACATCTTCATATACCATGGTATGCAGATGGCACTGCAGGATGTTTTCCATGGTTTATTTTATTTGTATACACTGTATGTTAAACATGCATGTGATATCAATATTATCTGCACCACTACGTGAAGTCACATTATCCATATTACCTTACCTTTAGGTTTATATACACTGCCACTGGGATTTAAATAAGCAAATAGTGAAGATTTTGGATTGGATAATAATTGCAGTGATTAATATGTTTCTGACATTTTGTATGTTTGGCAACAATTCTTTTAACCCAAACTGATACAGTGTGTAGCTTTTTACTTCTGAAACAACCACAATTGAAGACGTACCCATGCAGATATTCCAGAATGATGATGCAAAGATTTATCAGGCTGAAAATGTGAAATACTGGTTCAGTCAGGGAGCATGAGGAATCATTTCATGTATAAATTGGCCACCAAGTTGTGACCTTAACCCTATTAAAAGTCTTTAGGATGTGCTGGAGTTGACTTTACAGATTGGTTGGACTCTCCTAATGTCAATACAAGATCTCGGCCAAAAATTCATGCAACTCTTGATGGAAATAAATGTTGTGATGTTGCATAATCTTGTTGAAACAATGCCACAATGACAGAACACAAAGTTATCAAAGATAAAGGCAGTCCAGGGAAATATTAGAGTGTGTGATCTGTTTTTTGGACAGGCAGTGCAAAACTCCAGCACTGGGGTTTAGGTCAGGATTCGGTGATGGCAAATCTTTGACAATTTCAGCCTGATGAATCTTGATATTTTAATCCTTGAATATGTCTTCCAACTTCCAAATTGTTTGAGCTACACACTGTAGTTAGGGTTAAAAGATTTGTTGCCAAACATACAACATGCCAGAAACATATTAGTCACTGCAATAATGATTAAAGTCTAAAATCATACGTTTTTACTCATTTAAATCCAGACGGCGATTTTTCTTCATTGTCTACCATATACTATTATAACCTATATATTATCAAAATAAAAAAAAGAAACTCTTACCAACCCCAAACTTTTAAATGACAGAATATATATACAGTACATATATATATATATATATATATATATATATATACATACTTTTTTCTGCATTTTTAAAACTGTGCTTTTAAAGATAAAACGTCACAAAACGTTATTGCATTCTCATTGATTTGCAGGAAAGACAAACAAAGTTTTCAAAAATAATTAACTGATAGTTTGAAATTAGTATTTAAAGGGATAGTTCACCCAAAAATGAATTTTCTGTCATTGTTTTCTTACCTACATGTAGTTTCAAACCTTCATGACTTTTTTCCCTTCTCTGGAACACGAAAGATTACATTTTAGCATTAGCAAGCTAGCTTTGAAACTATAAGATAAGGTATGCATAAGGTATGCAAATACATACGTTGACAGGCCTTCGTAGTCCTCGGACAACATTTGATGGTCCTATGCCTTCCACAGATTATATAAATACATATAAATACATTTAGAGCACTTAACTTAGTGATTGGGATGTGTAGACTTTCAACCAGCATAGCAAAAAATGTTTGAACCAATTCACCCCTGCCTTAAACATCCATTGCACACTGTAAAGAGAGAGTTTTTCGAAATGATGTTATACAAATACTATGTAAGTACAATTTACAAGAATTTAACTTTTATCTAATTTTACATTTATTTGAGTGTTACTTGCCATATTTTGTCATTTTTTGAGAAATTTGAGTGAAAATGTTCAATTTCAGAAATCAGTCAGAAGTCAGAAAGAGCTTTATTACCAAGTATGTTTACACACACAAGGAATTTGATTTAACGACAGGAGCCTCCAGTGCAGAAGAAAGTACGGACATAGTGCAAACATACATCATAGTGCAGAAATACATAGGAATAACACAGTAGAGATGGAAAATAACACTAATATAAGAAAAACAGAAAATTAAATAATGCACTATATACAGAAGTAGAAGTATAGAAAAAAATTATCAAACAATCTTATTTTATCTTCCACAGAAGAAAGTAAGTCATACAGGTTTAAAACAGGTTTTGTAATAGTTTGAAACCAGGTCATTGCAACCAACTTCCCAGGCCTGGACTCCAGCAGACTTTCATTTTATCTCATTTTGTGATTCTATACCTATCCCTGTCATTAGAAAATAAGACACTGGCTTTTCAGCTCTTGCCTCAGTCACTAGTTATGAGCAAGATGTCAACATTATTGCGACAGCTCGCCGCTGATTACCTGTGGCCATTTCTTATTTTAGTTCCTTTGCTTCGCTTTCACTCCTCATCTGTCTCTATGGCAACCACTGCAGCCCGAGCTTGAGCCGCCTGCGCTCCTCTCTCGCTCTCTCTCTCTCATGCGCCCGTGCTTCCCGCCTCCAGCCGTGTTGGGAGTCTTCCCGCTCCCAGAGTTAAAACGTCATATCCGGAGGCCACAGCTGGAAGCGGACGGAGGGCCGTCGTTTCAATGTCAGCTCAATACGACTCTTGACAGTAACGTGCCATCGCCGTGCAACACGGGCATACACTGACATTGATGCTAAAGCTAAAGGAATAGGTCAATGTGTCTGTAAATTTGTAAATCTTGCCAAGAACGGTATGCCGGCATTAATGCCGACGTGCCACCGTGTGTCAGACATGGGTTGACAACGAGACGAGATGTGTTGTGACATGGGTCAGAGTGACAGATGTCCACTAGCGGAGTCGGCCCAAAGTCAGTATCGGGTGTCGGGATCACTTGAGGCTAGAGCAGGCAGGATAACAGAAGAGGAAATTACTGTCATTAAGATGACAAATGCCTGAGCCTCTGAACACACTCTATATACTTAAGAACTAAAGAGCACCGTTATATACTGACATGTCTAATAAATGGGCTCACAGAGAGACTGGGGGTTACATGATTCACAGATATACTTATCTAGATTGTGTATTATTTGAGTATATTGTACCTGAGGATATCAAGAGCAGTTTTCGAAATCTAAAAGATACAGTAGGGCTGCACGATAAATCGCATGCGATATTTAACGCCCATCTTATCAGTAAAGCCGGTTCTGTAATCAGCGGTAAATCTCCATCACGTACGGGCTTTCACATGGAGATGTCAGTAAAGCCGTTCTGTAATCAGCGGTAAATCTCCATCACGTCTGGGCTTTCACATAGAGAAGCATTTACTACACAGAGCCGTTGTTCACTGACAAGCTGCGCAAAACATGCTCAAAATATGATCGTGGTTTTGCGCAGCTCGTCAGTGAACAAAGGTTCTGTGTAGTAAATGCTTCTCCATGTGAAAGCCCGTACGTGATGGAGATTTACCGCTGATTACAGAACCGGCTTTACTGACAAGATGCGCGTTAAATATCGCATGCGATTTATCGTGCAGCCCTATGATACAGTATTTTATATAGTGACCCCAAATGTTACTTAGGCGCTTCTTTACTTAATTACATTTGAATCTTTACTTAGTAACGCTAGTTATGTAATCAGATTACTTTTTTCCAAGTAACTAGTAAACTAACACATTACTTTAAAATTTACAATGAAATATCTGAGTTACTTTTTTAAAATAAGTAATGCAAGTTACTTTGTTTTCCCATTTATTTACTGACACCTTTCTTGTCCCCGTGTTGAGAGAAATCGGGAGTCAGCCTGAGGCTTATTCAATTTACTTTTGGTGTAAAAGGGCCTTTATAGTTGCCAAAAAATAAGTGTAGCATTTTTTTGTTATTAAAAGACAAATAAGCAAGCCCAGACCGACAAAAAGTAACACAAAAGTAATGTAATGCATTACTTTCCATAAAAAGTAACTAAGTAACGCAATATTTAATGCAAAGTAATTTCCCTAACACTGAATTTTACACAATGTAACAACAGTTTGTTTCACTTCATTTTTTTTATGGTTCTTCTGTAATTCTGTGGTGCTAATTATAACTATTTAGGTCAGGTAAATTTTAGAACTTCTATTATTAGGGTACAACGGGGCTAAAGGCCCACCTTAAGAAAAAATGTGCTATTCACTGCGCCTAAAACGTATAATTGCAGAAAAAATATATACTTGTATTGAACATTAATGGAGCAACAGATTTTGTGTGAAAATAAATCATTCAAGTTGTTTATTTTGTTTAAAAATCTTATAAATGTCTGAGGTGGCAAGAGGGGACTGTTACCCCACACACGGGGTAAAAGGCACACGGTATTGATACAAATACTTCAGCTAAGTTAATACTTAATACAAGTTAATACTTGTTAAAAACAATCACTTCAGCAAAGTTTGTACTATTTTCTGCTTATTTTGAAAAATAAAAGAGTTCGTTTTTGTTCAATAAATATACTGTCATTAAAATATGTTAATATAAAAAATATATTTTAAAATACAGAAACAAAATTATTTCTAATATGGACAACCAACATAATATATGATATTTACCATCTGAATCTAACCATGTCATGTCAAGAAATGGAAAAGTCAGCCATCTATTAATTATCATGTTAATTACTGTGCGCCTTTAACCCCAACAGCAGGGGCGCTTTTTACCCCAAATACCATACTTTTACGTATTCTTTCGTTATTTAAAAACTGTTGCTTTAATTATCTTAAACAAAACTGAAAATCATAAAGAAGACCTTTGTCTCAAAATATATGCATTAATTTGAGCGATTCTCATTTGCTACTTAAATCTACAACATTTTAAAAAACATCAAATATTAGATCAAGTAAGCACAGAATCAACTTTGCGCTGCTGCGCGCGATCTCGTCAAAGATCAGACAAATATACACGTGCATCTTGAAAAAAAAAAACGTCTACGCCACGTTTTTTTACCATCTAGTGGTTTAGATGAAAATAATATCAAAGACGCCTTTTACCCCGGGTTGCCTTTAGCCGTTGTACCCTACTATCAATTATGAAACAATGGTTTAGTAACTGTTTATGTCAAACAGTTGTTAGCTCAGTATTATGCATGCACCATGTATTTTTCATGCATGAGTAATAACAGATTAGCCTGTAGAAGTTGTCAACATGTTTTTCATTTTCATGAGCACTGGTAATGAAACACAAAAAGTAGTGTGATTTTCATGTTCAGCATGTCAAACTTCATAAAGAAACATTAAAAATGGAAACAAAACTATTCTAAAAAAGAAAATGTTTCAGTGTTATAGTAGATAACAATATCAAGTGGCATCTGCAAGCAAAAGAAATTAGACATTTTCTCAGAACTTCACTTTTCTGAGCCATTGCAGTGACATTTAACCAGCTGGCATCAAAGTGATTTTAATAGATGTATGAAGTTAGTTCTCCTCAAGTTCATACAGGAGTCAAGCAGAGTAACCACAGGTATAGAGAATCACATTAACTATGAACATGATACACAAACATCTTTGAAACATTTTAGCTCTGCTCCAAAATTTGCATTGCTACCTACTGTCTACATAGGCAGCTGCATTCTAAGGCAGTATCTTAATTGAAATGTCGCCTTTTGTGACTAATTTGGAGCGCTCATGATTGTCAGCAAGTCGACACATCATAAAAGGCACTTCCTAGTGAAGTGTACAGGAAACTCAAAATACTCAATTTGATTCCAATACAGTTTGACATGTGCATGTTGCTAAGATAATGATGTGATACTCCAGTAAGGATAAAATACAGAGCACACACAAATATTGGCTAAAATAGTAATTACTCAGTAAAATATTTATGCAGTTTGGCTTAGTGTGATGTAGCGTCTGGACCAATCAAACACACAATATATATTTTGCTAGCTATATTTAACAAATACTCTGTAACACCCCTCAGTTAACAAGCCAT
>NW_015547697.1:751134-771070 GCF_001515605.1 Sinocyclocheilus anshuiensis
AGCGGATCTAAATATTTATAATTAATTATAACTAGTTATGATTAATTATTCATATTTCCCCATGAGCTGATTCGCAACAGTGATTATCAAAGGATGTGATTTCATAAAAAAATAAATGAATGCGCTGTGGGGCGCAGCACTCTGTTCATTTACACGTGTCCAGCTCAGGTGTTTAGCAGCCCATGTGAAAAAAAAGTACACTTCCATAATATACTTAAAGTTCAAGTGTACTACAAGTGGTAACTAAATACATTTTTTAAAATACAGAGATAGTATGTTAAAAGTGCATTTTAGTTCATATTCACAGTGTCCAAAAATAGCACAGTTGAGTGCAGATGGACTTAAGTTTATCTTAAGTACTAAAGAATATTTGTTAGTACATTAAGTACAACATTAGTGCGCAAAAATAGAGCACTTTAAAGGGTTAGTTCACCCAAAAATGAAATTAGCCTGTGTTTTACTCACCCTTGAGGCAGTGTTAATTTTGACAGGCATATTTTATTTAGTCTTAGTCTTTATCTTGAGACGAAAATGCTTAATAGTGTTAGTCACATTTTAGTCATTTGAGTCTTTCATAGTTTTAGTCTAGTTTTAGTTGACGAAAAGTCATTGCATTTTTGTCAACTTTTAGTCATTACGTTTAGTCAAACTGCAGTTACCAACATTTATTTTGGTAGCTATTTTATATGTAGTCTTCAAACAAAAGTAGTCATTAATTCTTCTCTCTTTATACCAAATCAATTAAGCTTATGAGAAATTTGAATCAAGGATTGAATTTGGAAAAACTGGAATAAATGATGACAATTTTCATTTTTGGGTGAACTATCCCTTTAACAGTAGTGAAAATGGAGCAACTTATACAAATTATAGTTGTTCATATATAATATATATATATAATTTATAATTTTTGAAATCCTGTTCCTGTCCTGATTAGTTTAGTTCATTTGTCCCAGGTGTTTCCCTTTAGGTTTCACTGCTCCCAGGTGTGTCTTGTCATCCCCTCCTCCTGTGTGTGTGTATATAAAGTGTTCCCAGTCCCTAGTTCTCTGTCCGCCTGTGAACGTCTTCCTGTGTTCATCTCCCTTGGTTCCTTGGTGCAAGAGATACTCTACACACGATAGACATTTGGACTGCTGTGTGAGTATGAGAACTGATCGCGTGCTGTATATGAGAACTGAAGAAATGGAGTGTGCGCAAGAAAGAGCACTTCTATCAGCGCCATTCCGCCTATCCTGCCTTCACTAACTTTAAGTTAATTGACAACGAATTGTGACTCCCGGGAAAAATGGGATGTCTGGTCACCTTATCCCTACCCCTTCGGGTGCTGAGGCCATTGTTTCAGATCACTAGTTCGCATTTTGGTAGCCTATCCTTCCACTGCGGCTGCCATACTGAGACTAGATATGCAAACACCCCTTATCCGATTGCAATCCAATGACAGGGATGCACATGTTGAAGGACAAGACAGTAGCCTATAGGTTGTATTTTGAATATCCGGTAGTCCTCAAATAACATTATAGTCATAATAGGCATAAATTTCGTCATAGTTTTTACTTTTTATCATCAGATATCAGTTTTAGCTCGTCAATGTCTCTTCTTAGTCACAGAAAAAATGTTCGTTAATGAATATTTTTCGTCTTCGTTGACGAAATTTACACTGCCTTGAGGCATCCTAGGTGTATATGACTTTCTTCTTTCAGACGAATCCAATTGGAGTTATATTAAAAATTGTCTTGGCTATTCCAAGCGTTATCATTGCAGTGGGAGGGTGTTTCCATTCAACAGTCCAAAAGACATTAAATAAAGCGCGCGCATCCATAATAAAATGTGCCTCACATGGCTCCGGGGGGTGAATAAAGGCCTACTGTAGCGAATCCATGCGTTTTTGTCAGAAAAATATCCATATTTCAAACGTAATAAACATGTCTCTCTCACTTCATCTAGCTGTGGTATGCGGAAGCCATTCCGGTGGATGACGTAGTACGTCGGCGTTGCGTGATTAGTGAGAGAACAAAACAAAATGCATGAATAAGAAAAATGTTGGAGGATTTCGCTATAAGCCAAAAGGAGACTGGCTTTCCTTTGCTAAAGTAAGGAAACTTTGCTTCCTTTGCTCCTGTAAACAAACTCGCGAGACTAGCATATCTCAAAGGCGCGTGCACGACGCATACGTCCTACGTCACACGCCCGGAATGGCTTGCTTGTTTGACAGTCAGCAAAAGTGAAAGAAAAGTGTTTATTAGGTTTGAAATATGGATATTTTTCTTACAAAAACGCATGGATTCGCTACAGGAGGCCTATATTCAACCCCCGGAGCCGTGTGAGGCATATTTTATTATGGATGCACGTACTTTATTTGACGACTTGTGGACTGTTGAACAGAAACACCCGCCGAATGCAATGATAACACTTGGAATAGCCAGGACAATTTTTAATATAACTCCGATTGGATTCGTCTGAAAGAAGAAAGTCATATACACCTAGGATGCCTCGAGGGTGAGTAAAACACAGGCTAATTTTCATTTTTGGGTGAACTAACCCTTTAATTTTTTATTTTGTGTGTGTGTGTGTGAGAGAGACATAAAAAGTGTACAAATACTAAACACTGCTGTTTGTTAACATGTACTCAGATTATAATTCTTTGGCCACTTCTAGAAATCTGTCCATTTGTCCATGTTTCAGGATCTAGTGATATTACTCCAGCTAAACTCAAATAAAAAAACAAGTGTATTATTCAGCCAGAGAATGAAAAGACAGTTATGGCAGTTACTTGGCAAGACCTTGTAATTCATCATTTTATCTTGCAGTACATAATCACACAAGTCTTTTATCTTTCCGGTGATGGATCGCATGTCTAGTTTTCACGCAGGTTTGACGAATAGTCTCTCTGCGCAGATCGTTTTTCTGCACTACACCAGGAATTGGTCTTAAGTATCAGACTGACAGCTGACATTTCCCTCCTGCCTATTTTTAGTTCAACACTACTGATTTCGGGTCACCTCCGATGTCTGCGCTCGGATCCGACCCCTCCTCGTCGCGTTGAGATGATTGTGCGAGCGTGTTAATATGTGATGTGGCAGCGTGCCCCCTTCCTCGCTCACATTGTAATTCGCATAGTAGCTGTAGTCTGATATGGGCCTCCTGTGGTGAAAGGGCTGCCGGGTAATGGTGTGAGAGCAGTATTCCCTGGCAGACGGCTTCATTAAAGGCAGTGGGATGGTTCCTGGATCAATCTTCTCGCATGGGGATCGATTGATCCTCCCCTGTGACTCCTCTGCGCTCGACCTGTTAACAGAGTAAAGAGGGCTGAGGGGGGTGCAGTGTCTCGCTAATTATCGCAGAAGCCCCCGTCGCTGGCAGAGACTGATGAATAACCGACATATACATACACAGCCTATATGACAATACGGTCTGTCTGGTAGTTAAACTCGCAGTCTGATGTGTTTGTTAACCCTTGGTTTTGACACGAGTGTGTTATGTGTGGGTGCTTGAATATGTCGTTTCTGGCAGCGGCCCTCAATTCCCCAGTGGTCCACACTAGAATTAATAGCTCAGCTAATTTCCAAGCTTAGCAATTACGGTTATTAAGATTAGGTAATTGACCCAGAGGGTTCGAGAGTGCTGCTGTGGAGATATGTTTAAGCAAACATCAGCCTCTCACCATAATGAGTGAATACAGATGGAGAAAAACAAAGGCTTTTATTACAATGTTTTAAAGTTTTTCCAATATTTATCTAACCGATTTTGTGAATATATATAGCTTGCGTTATTATTTTAGCCACATTTGGTGAAATTTTGCAAGAACATAAGGTCCTTTATCTATAGGCCTTAGTCAGGTTAGATGCCCAATTCAATTTAATGTGGATGAAAATGAGGCTACGGTGGATAGACTTATATTTATTTTATTTATTTATTTATTGCCCTTTTTATTTGGAATTTGCTTGGTGAGCTCATCAACATACATTAAAATACATACATACACATACATAAATCCAACTATACATATATGTCCTATCAATTATAAGGAGTGAAATGCAGATGCATAGATACCAGAGGAATTAAGAGCATGAACAATCGACAATAGACTTAGTAGTAGTTTTAATTGCTCTAAAGCGTCTGAGGCGTAAAGAGGTGTCTGGCTGGATGTAAGGCGTCTTTCAGGATTGTTAAAACTTTTTTTCTGCAAACGTGAGACATAGATCTCATCAATAGTGGGAAGATCACAACCAATAATTTTTGAAGCAGCCCGAATAATATTACAAATCTGACTTCTCTGCTGAGCTGTAGAGCTACCAAACCACACTATAAGTGAGAAAGTCAGCACGCTTTCAATGACAGCTCTATAAAAACTGAACATATCAACTTTAGATACACCAAACTTTTTAAGCTGTCTTAAGAAAAAAAGCCTTTGATGTGATTTTTTAATAATGCCTCTTAGGTTGTCGTCCCACTTTAACGTTGCAGAAATGGTAGTCCCAAGAAACTTAAAACATTGAACATTTCCAATGTCCTGACCCTTAATAGTCAATGGCAAGAAAGCATTTGTCCTCCGTCGGAAATCAAATACAATTTCCTTTGTTTTTAGGACATTCAACTTCAGATTATGAGTGCAAGTCCATTCAATCAGTGTAGAAACCTCCCTTCTATAGTCCAGTTCTTTATTATCTGTTATTAAACCAATCAATGTAGTATCATCTGCAAACTTAAAAATTTGCACTGATTTACAATGTGAAACACAATCATTAGTGTACGCAGAGTACAATAATGGTGACAGTACACATCCTTGTGGGGCCCCCACACTAATTGTCTTAAGACTTGAGAATGTATTATTAATTTTAACTACTTGTGTTCTGTTCTGCAAAAAATCCAAAATCCAAAGAGCAAGGGAGTGTTGAATCCCCAATTGCTTTAACTTATCAAAAAGTTTAACTGGAATAATTGTATTAAATGCAGATTTGTAGTCCACAAAAAGGACTCTGACATAAGTATTGGGGGCTTCAAGGTGTTGCGAAATTGAATGGAGACACAGAGCCACAGCATCATCAACCAGCCTTATAGGCGAATTTATGAGAATCCAAACAGATTTTAGAAATTAGATACCTAAGCACCAATCGCTCAAAGATTTTCAAAGCAACTGAAGTTAGGGCCACTGGTCTGTACTCATCTAAGCAACTGATATACGACTTTTTTGGCACTGAAATTATAACAGCTGCTTTAAAACATGCTGGGACTCTGCATATTCTTAACGACCAGTTGAATATATCGGTGAATACTGGGGCAAGGATGAACGCATACCACTTCAATGCTGCAGATGATATGGAGTCAGGGTCTGCTGCCTTTCTGCTGTTCTGCTTCTGCAGCAGATTCCTGACTTCATATTCCTCTATTTTAAAAGGAGGACTCATAATACAGGGCCAGGAGTGCCGCGTTGGCTGACCTACCTGTCCCTCTATTGTATTTTCAAATCGACTGTAGAACGCATTAAGTTGGCGTGAGATTTTATCTTATAGCCTGTGATCTGCTCTAGACTTTTCCATACACCATAAGTGTCATTGATCTTCAACATATTTTCTAACGTACACTTATAATTTCCTTTTGCCTTTTTAACAGCTTTTTCAAAGTCACCTTTGGTGACTTTATAAAGCTCTTTATCCCCACTCTTAAATGCCTTCTGCTTCTCCCTCCATAATATTTTAATTTCCTTATTAAACCATGGCTTATTATTGTTGTATATGGTAACAGCCTTAGAAGGTACACACACCATCTCACAAAAACGTATATATGAGGTAACCACCTCAGTGTACTCATCCAAATCATAACATGACATAAAAAAGACCAATCAGTATCCTCTAAACAATCCATTAGCATGTCTATTTCCTCCACAGACCATTCCTTGACCACTCTCTTAATTGGTGTAATACATTTAGATTTACATCGATAAACAGGAATGAGAAAAATCAAATTATGGTCTGATTGCCCCAATGGATTGCCCACAATAACATTGGTCCAAGATCTTATCCAACCTAGTCCTCACTTTAATCTGCTGTTTGAATCTAGTTTTTACAATGGCACGCACTGTATAAAGGACCTAGATCACATAGTTTTCACAACTTTTAAAACTGTTTTATACATTTCTAGCTACTGATTTTTTTCCTAAAAAATGTTTTGCCAGCTGAACAGTTGACAAGACCAAAATATGACCAAAATCTTAACACAATCTGACAAATTTTATTTTAAGTTTAAAGACAACAGTATATCTCATACATATATATTTATTTATTTATTTTTGTTATTAAAATAAGAAAATGGAGCAAATTGCTAACAATAGGACAAACAACTAAACAAAGATACAAAGAAAGAAATACAATCAAATATATTAAAACACTTGCTAGTCTTCAAAGTGAGTGATTTTCTCTTTGTCTTTTGTTGTTTGATTAACATTAAAGACACAGACAGCAGCAGGGTTATTCGGCTGCTGTCACTTTAAGACCTAATGCATGGATATAATATACTGACACATGGCTGGTTTTTACCCAATTGTTTACACTCATTAAAGACATAACCGACTGTGTTTATGTGAATTCCTCCACACGAACATCATTTTGACATATTTGTTTGAGAAGTTAAGTAAATGTGACAACTTTACATCATTATTTACTGTATCCTACACTGAAAAATATTTACCTGAAAAAAAGCTAGGAATCTATTTTCACTCAGAAATTAATAGTAAATTTCATAAATTATAAAAAAAAAAAAAAAAAGAGCCTGTAACAAACTGTATGTGACGTTTTAAAGTAAAAAGATATCATCTTTGTTTTATTTACACTTGAAAAAATAATTTTACAGTGTATATGGTTACAGATTTAAACAAATGTCTAATCTGAAATATTGAATTTAGCAGCAAAATTTGCCCTGCTTTGTTTGTTACTTATTTGATGTCTCGTGGAAATTATTTTCAAAATTAGAAATGCACTAAACCATATCTCAAGACAAAATGTCATGGAGACTTGCTCTTTTGACTTGCCTAGCAACATGCAAAAAAAAAAAAAAAAAAAAAAAAACCTTTTAAGAAGAAAAACAGCATGCACAACACCCTAACAACCACATACTGTAGCAAAGACCATTTGGAAATATGAAAAAAATTCTTTATAATTATTGTAATTATTTTAACTCTTAACTCTTTCCAGAATATTTCAGAAAATTTTATCTAAAAATTTCAAACTAATTAGCTAGTTTAATTAGTCATGCAAAAATAATACAGCACTTATTTTTCACAGCATATGCT
This sequence comes from Sinocyclocheilus anshuiensis, assembly GCF_001515605.1. Lineage (NCBI taxonomy): Eukaryota > Metazoa > Chordata > Actinopteri > Cypriniformes > Cyprinidae > Sinocyclocheilus > Sinocyclocheilus anshuiensis. The sequence continues at coordinate 758,420 of NW_015547697.1, forward strand.
ACAAATATGCTTTTTTTTTCACAGAATGCTACTTCACAGTAGTTTAACAGTGATACGGCTAATTCAACATTTTTTTCGTAAACCCTTATGTACTAAACTATAATTTAGTGTAATTATAGAATAATTTGCTCAAACTATTCAGTGCAGCACATTTAGACCTAAGTATTCTCAATTGCCCTTTATGATAAATAATTAAGCATTCTTAATTTGGAAACTGAGATTGCACTGTGCGATCTTGTACTTCATCCAATATCCGCTTTTCCATTGCCTTAATTTAATAAATTAAATATCAACATTATGTTGATATTATGTTAGCAGTGTCCTCAGGGACTTCTCGTCGTGGAGTGTCTTTTCAATTTCCTCTGCATCATTTTCATAATGCGGATGTGCTGGAGCCAAACTGTTTTCCACATTCTGAGCGCGCTAACAATCGGCCACCTGTCAGGGCCGGATTTCATGCCTTTGTCGCTCCGGTTCGGAACAAGCGAGATTATAAGCCACTTTCAGCTCGTGTGGAAACATTCGATCACACCATTGTTTGATCAGAGAGAAACGAGCCTGCTAAATAATTAAGAGATCAGCACCTCTTTGAGAGAATACAGTGCTAAGCCCTACATGAGAGGCAACCCAGGATCCGGCTCGAGCTCAAAGCGTCCGCATTAAAACAAGTAATCATGCGCACAATGCTCAAGTCAAATGAGAATTTCTCTTCTCCCTTAAATGTATTTTTTTTCCTGTGTTTGCTCTGTCAATCTGTAGCATAAAGAGATTTGCTTTTCAAAACAAGGCATGCGGGAGCTTAAAAAGCATGGTTTAATAAGCGCTGAGAAACATCTTTTTTTACTAGAGATAAGTTAAAATGTGAGGCATTCTGGGTGCGCTGGAGGTCTGCCCATTGCTGTGCATCTCTTCCTTATGTTTATTTACATGCTCTTGCACAAACGCTTCGCCTTAAAGCCTTTTAATGGAGCTAAAACAGAAACGGCATTGAAAAAAAAAAAAAAAAAGGAAGGGAAAAAATGAGTCACACTTTTCTCTTTACAATTCGAAGGTGTTTGGCATGTTCACTTTATGCCATCTCAGAGATTAGGAAATCCAACCAGCGTCTGTTCCCCAGCATGTCCTCTTTCAACTCCCCCCTCCTCGCCAGCAGCCCCCCGTGTCACAGAATTAAACACACTCCTTATTTATTTATTTTATTTTATTTTTATTATTATTCATCCGCCAGAAAAGAGGCACCTCAGATACCTGTGACTTATAACACGCTCCCAGCCGAGCCTTTGATTGATTTTTTTTGACAGAAATGTCCTCATTAGGTCGCTACAAATGGCATGAAAAGACACGTGCCGCAGAGTAGGGAAGAGGAGAGGGAAAGTGGAGGAGAGAGGAGGGAAGAAAAAGTTTGCTTGCTTTTTGACACTTGCCAGCTTTTATCTGTGTGGCATTTCCAGAGTACGGTTCAAAGTTGCGAGCGTGCACGCGTGTACATGCTACCGAGCGCGACACCGAGTGTCACAGTCTTCAGCGGGTGTGCCCAGGAGGGCCACCAGATGACTGTGTTCTGGGAGCACATGGCTTGTGTTGTGTTTGTCTGTTGCCATGTGCTCTCTCCTGTCTATTGTCTGGCCCCTCCCATCTTGTTACCTCGTTATTGTTTAAGTTGCTCCACCTGTGTCTCCCTCGTTAGCCTCCTCGTTTGGTTCCTATTTATTCTCCTGGTGTCTGTCATCCTGTGCTGATCCGTCATTTCTCATTGTGTGTGTTTCGTGTCTGCATGTGATGCAGCTTTAGGCCTGCCTGTCTGTTTTTCCCCCTCGGGGTGGTTTGAGTTTGTTTTTGTTTCATTTTTTACTAAAATAAATAACCATTTCTCCTGCACTTGAGTCCTCGCTTCATCTCCCCGCACGCACCGTGACAGAATGGATCAGCCAACATGGGGACTCAGCGGAGAATGGGCTCACACCGACTACTGGTCTCCACTCTCTCCAGCCCCCTCTACCAGCGGATGCTCCAGCTGGAGACCTTGAGCTCCCTCCGTCAACGAGGGACTGAGCTGAGGTCGGCTCCACTTAAGCTCCGCTCTCTGTCAGCTCTACCCAAGCTGCTTGCCCTGCCGGCTCCCTCCATGAGGCAGGCTCCGCTCTTGCTGCCTGCCAGGCTGCCGGCCGCGCCCTGGCCTCCTGCCCTGCCGGCCGCACCCTGGCCTCCTGCCCTGCCGGCCCCACCCTGGCCTCCTGCCCTGCCGGCCCCGCCCTGGCACCCTGGTTTACCTCTATCCCCAGGGCCTCTTCCACTACACGGGCCTGGCCCACCATCCCTCCCCCTCGTATGGAATGGGAAAGAGATGGAGTTTTGAATGTTCCCAACATGGCTTTCGGAGATGGGGTTGCACAGTCGAATTCAAAGCTTGCTTTCTTAATTAAAGGGTTTAATAGGAATGGGGTTGGGCTGCCTGAAGAGAAAACAAGCGAGAGAGAGGATTATGGGGGATAGACGATGGGGAAGATGAGACTTGAGATAAACAAAAGTTCTGTTTTTTTTTAATCTATGCCTTGCTCAGATAAGTTTTGGAATATTTGCTGTGTTCATTTGTGCTATAATTTCAAGTCCGCCACTTATTTTTGGCATGTGATTGAAATGATATTTTGGTGCTGCTTCAGATGGCAGCGGTATTAAGATAAGTGGCTTTGCTTTAAGTGTAACACCACAATAATCTCTCTCATATCACCACCTTTTAACGGCTCTCTGGAGGAAAAAAAGACAAAAACAAACCTTAACAGCATTACTTTTCTTTTGTGAAATTTGGAATACAAGTTCTGAGTATGACTCTTACCTGGTTTATACTACACACAAGATTGACAAGCGTGCAGTGATGTGTATACAGCAATAACAGACTCATTTAAACCACTGTAGGCATAACAGAGATTCAAAAATAAACAGATTAGGATTAATTATCTAGTGTGTGGAGTGTAAATTCATCCTGAAGATTTCTTTGGGTAGAGCTATGTGTGTGGAGTTACGTGTGAGTGTGTATGTGTGTGTGTGTGTGTGTGTGTGTCTGCAGATGGAGTCCTTGGCGAAAACCTGTTGACACATTGAGACCATTAGTGCTGTTTTCCTTCTACTCTCACTGCCAGTCTGCCTCTGCCACCTCTCCTGCTGACGAGAGTAAAAATACTCCCTAATGCCTAATGCCAGCGCTTTCTGTTTTAAAACCCACGGTTCGCCCATCTGTAAGGCTGTGTAACGTTAGTTATGAAAATATGAGTGTGAATGAAAATATTTTGCATGAAGAAAATGTCTATTTTAAAAGTCCATTTTAAAGGACATTAAGATTTTTATTTTTGCATTTTCACTTTTTTTTTTGGCAGTTAAGCAAATTTTCTCATTAGAACAATGTATCTACATTTAATAATAACAAAATAATACAATGATTCAATTGAAACAATACTGTAATAATTTTTGTAAATTATTTAGACCATAAATAAAAAGCAATACAACAAATGCTACCCTAACTTTTTATAATTTAATAATTAATATATTTGATGACAAATAATAGATTTACTATAAAGATAATTAATATCACAATACCAAATGATACTTAATGGTCCTAAAAAATAGGCCTGATTTTCCTTAAGAAAAAATATGTAAAGGAGAATGCAGTTGGTTATTATTATTATTATTATTATTATTATTATTATTATTATTATCATCATCATGGTTATTAAAGTTAACTAAAACTAAAATAATATTTGAGATCAAATAAATGTTAAGTAAAATAAAATAAAATAATTATAAAAAACTAATTTTATTACAGCTAGTTGTCAAGGTAACATTTCTCATTGTCATTTAGTATAACTTGTACTACTACTACTACTACTACTACTACTACTACTACTACTAAAAATAATAATAAATAAATTCTATACAGACATTTAAAAATATGACAAACTTACTAAAACGAACATATTAAAATGAAATAGAAAGTATACAAATTAATTGTAAATATTAATAGAATAACAACAACAAGTAATAATAATAATAATAATAATAATTTATTATTATTGAAAAAAAAAATGCTGTTAGAGGGTGATCGGGATGTTATCCTGCTTATTGTGTAGCTATTTGGCAAATTAAATAAATGGACATTAATTACTGATTTTTAGTTAAATTATTTTATTATGCGAGAATAAGGAAACTATAGAGTGATGCAAGTGTAATATAGAGTGAAACAGTGTTAGAGATTGGTTGCCAGGGACAACGGTCAATTATATGGTGCAGCATAATTCTTAAGAACTATTTGACTGTGGAATGCTGTGACTGACCAATCAGAATTGAGATTTCCAGACCGACGTGTTTGATTTTGGGGTGCAATATGACTGGAACATCTTTCTGACAGGTTTTGCGAGATTCACCCATAAAAGTAAAGCCATCACGTGATCATTTGTAACCCTTCTTCACACTCTGGATGCGTTTCACTTCTTCCTGTTGGACCGGTGGACAAGCGATAATTTAGGGGGGCTGAAATACAAGACCGTGCTCTGATGATATAGATATGAAAGCGTATGGCAGGCTCATTTGAAATGTTTGTGCAAAAAGGAAAAAGGAGGAGAGAGAGAGAGAGAGTGAGAGTGACAGAGAGCAAGAGAGAAGGGAAAGTCAGTGGCAGTGCTGAACCTGACACTAATGAGCCGCCTTTCTGATGGGACCTGACAGCGCAGAAGAAAGCTGAATCCCTCGACACTGACGCTACACAACACTGCCTCCTAATTGGAGCAGTGTGTATGTGTGCGCGGTGTGTGCAGGGAAACCTGGGCAGAAATAAGATCCGATTTGAGCGAAACATGTTAATAACAATGATAATACACTCTTGAGTGTGACTGGGACCAAGGCTTATTTGTAGACGCACGTCGCTGCGTCTGAGGTTGACATTGTTCGCTACACCCAAACTCTCTTTCTTTCTTTCTTTCTTTCTCTCGCTCATTCACACTTTCTCTGCTTTATTTGCATGCATTTGAGGAAATTGTTGTGGTATAGGGCTGTTGATTTAAATTACTGTGCAAGTGCAACTGTCATCAACTTAATGCATTAATGATCAAAACAGGACTTTAAATATAAGCTAATTTGGTATTCATGCTGTGTGTGTGCGGAAAGCACTTTTATATTTCATAACTGGACAGAGCAGCAAATTACTTTAATTAAAAAATAAAAAGTTTTATTATGCTAGAAGTCCATGTAAAGCAACGTAAACACCATCCAGATCTATCTTTATGTGTGGCGCCTTTTTGACCTCAGGACGTGCTGAAAGGAGTTGTCCGATTTTATATAATTGGATGTTTATTGTACAGAAAACAACAATGGTTGAATGTTAAGCAGCATAAATTTATAGTATATTTCTTAAAAAATACGTACTTGAAGCTATTTTGAATATTTTCTCTGCTTACAAAATAATGACCGACATAAAAACAGTAAAACACAGACTGATTATTAATGTAATGATGGAATCCAGTTAAGTACAGTGATAACAAAAGGTGTTTAGACACTTAAGTTGCATGTATGAATTAAATTTTATTATGTAACAAACTTTCAAAGCATGTGGCATCTGCAAATACTGTAAATGATGATGGAGCTTTTTCAAAACTAGTTTCACTTTTTTTTTTTTTTTAGCTATTTGACTAATCTCAAAGTTAATTTAATGGGTATATGAAGTTCACACAGATGTCCAGCAAAGTAACAACATGTGTACTGTAGTTTTTATATACTGTATATATATTAAATAAATACCATTTATATCCACTTTTATCTAATTAAGGCACTGAAATTCCTGCTATTATGTGGATTATTATATTGGATTCAATTAATATGTTTGCTTTGCAAATTCAGCTTTGATGTCTAAATTTAAAAACGAAATTACAGATCTGTGATGTTGTGATGCTGATATCGAACCTTTATTTAACATTTTCAAAGTTTGAAATTAAATTTTGTCAAATAAGTTGTGTACTTAGTGGGGCCATATGATGATGAAACATCAACAATTTCACAACTCAGTAGTAGAGTTGAGACTTAATGTGTCCTAGTTTAATTTCTCAAGAAATTAAGGATTTTATAAAGGATTTTATAGATGGTTGGAAAAAAAAAACTGTCATTAGTTTGTACTAACAGAGAACAGGCGGAAAACATTGTGTAAAGTGAACAATTTAAGACAGAAGATTTTTTTACCATATAGCTTATTACTAAACATTTGTTTTTGTCAGATATTAAGGTAATATTTTATTAGATTATGACAGAATTTCATTTAGATGACAAATAGGACCAGGACACACACAGACAACTCTGTCAAGTCAAGTCAAGTCCCCTTTATTTATATAACGCTTTTAACAATACAGATTGTGTCAAAGCAACTTTACAGCATTAATTATGGGAAGTGTTCCTGGTTCCGGTTCCTAATTAATGCAGCTCCTGTCAGGAAAGTGATTAAATAAAAAATATGTATGTTCAAATGCATGTATTATTTTGCGGAAAAATGTACATCTCAACTATGAACATAATCCTCCTGGGAGCAATTTAGACTCATGTTTTAAATGTATTACAGGATCACTTTCCTCTGAGACGGAAAAGCCAGTGTGGGCAGAGAATGGCCCATTAGCACAAAGAGTGACCAGGCTTATTTTATCACATGCTGAAATTCAATACAAAATAAGGTTTTTGCATCAAGCTGATTCTAATTGACAAAGCGCTCTAAAAAGCGGGGCAGGTTAAAGCGAGGGGCGGACTGATTGCTGTATACTCACTCCTGAGGTGATTACAGGACCTGACTCTCACTCTCAAATGAATGTGGACTCAATTATGTTTCCCTTTTTGTCCTCCGTTGCCAATAGATTCCTCCCCCCAACCCCTATGGTGCTGTTTCCTCCTCTGAATCAATCATTTTTAATTTATCGGGGGGATTTATGTGACAATGGCTGATGAGAGTTTCAATAAGGCAGGAGAGGAGAGGGAAAAAAAAGGAGAGATGAAAAAAAGCCCATGCAAATCTCTTGGATGATGCGATTAGTGTTGGAAACCAAATCAAGGCTGACTTGAATAGACACAGAACACAAAATCATATTAGGCTGAATTCGATGTGCATGGCTTTACATTCAGCACTGCATCCTCTCTCGTTCTTTTTGTCTTTTTCGATTTTACTGACCTGAAAATGCTTTTTCACATCACATATTCTCTGAATATTCCTGGCTCGTCCCGTCCTGTGCCCCTCACACAGATGTTTTGGAGGTTTAAGTACTGCCACAAGCTCACCGGCTCCTCGAATGAGACCAGAACAAAGTGCTGCCACTTATTCTGTTATCACATTTTGCAGCACACAACACATGTACGAGTTCCTAATGATTCCCCTCAGGTGATGTTTGACATCCTAGCCATGACAGAACTGCTTTTGTACATCAGAAATATATGTGATGTTAATTTAGTAGGTGAGAGCGGTGACCCCATACATCAAAAAAGAGTTACGTATCATTTTCCTGTGATCATTTCGGCACGGTTAGATGGAGAGTGGCATGAGGGCTGACAGAAGCTCTCAGTGAAAAGTGTATGTTATGTGTGTGTGTTTGAGTCACAGGGCATGGCATACATGGCCAGGTCCTCGGCGTGAGGTTCCCTAGCACAGATGGCCCTCTCTGTAGGGCAGGGCAGGGAACGGGGACTCCCCCCTCGGCCCCCCTCCGCCGCAGAAGGTCGAACTGTCCGAGCAGTCAGGGATGCCTCAGCCAGTCGCGTGTCTCAACATGCCCATAAACAGACTAAAAAAAGACATTTCACTGCCATAAGCTGATATAAAATGTTTGTTTTTAAATTCATACAGAACTGAAGTGTACTTTGTTAAAAATATATGTTTAAAGTAGGGCTGTCATCGTTAACGCATTAACGCATGCGATTAATTTTACAATCCTTAAAGTAATTAACGCAAAATTACTGAAGCACAATTTCTATTCTAACCCTAATTTTGCTTCTCTGCTTGCAATTAGATCATTTAAGCCGCTAAACGGGAAAGTTTTCAGTCCAATGATCCAGTAAGCGGACGCATTCAAACAATCCATCCAAAACAGCGCTAATATAAAGGAAACCAGGCTGATTACATCAGAGATTGCAGAGAGAACAGAGACTTGCGTTGCGTTTTAAGTGAATTATTAATTCCAGTGTGTTTCGCTTTTAAACACGAGCTCTGTCATATTCTGTGATTGTCTCTGAAGAGCGCGAGCCCTCACACGTCGCGCTGTGTGAAGTACAGACTGAACGGAATGTCAACACATCCCACCACTGTATGGCCAGATGGGATGCAAACTACTGTTTCTCGACTGGATAACCAGTCTCGCTAGTCAAGTTTTGATGGATGAAGACTGCAATCAAGGTAAAGACGAGACGATTGCGGTGGCGTACAGGAGTCGTACAGTAAGCACGCATGAGTCCGTTATAATAATGTGTGTATGAGTGCTCTTGACGCACTGATCGCACATTGTATTTATGCACAGGCACAGACATTTCCGTACATTCATGTTGTTTCCAAACACATTCACAATAATGTTTTGATTTGTCATGTTTATGTTGCTGTGTTTAGTTATACAGAATGGATCCATGTACTGTAGTAGATATATGCAGTCAGCAGGCGGTTGGTTTCGGGTTTTTTTGGCATCTCCATGTGGTCCTGTTCGGTATCGCAACTTGACTTCTCTAAATTGTAAAAAAGCTCTTTGCTGTTGCACTGTACACATACTATCAAATTCTGGTTTTTTTTTCTTTCATATATGCTTATATGGGCTCCTTATATCATTTGGTTCTTTGGTGTCCTTTTGGAGTTTCATTTTGGAGTCCCCTTTTGGAAAGACATCTAAATTTATCTTGAAAAACTCTGCAGGACTGCGGCTCTCTAGGACCGAACTTGCCTACTTTTTTTCTAAAAAAAATCATGTTTCTGTACAGATTGTATGAGTTCGTGCAAACCTGGCATCTCGCAAAGTACAGTATAGTTACGTTCCTGTGAGATCGGGTTGGAATTGGTTACCAAATGCTATTTATTTTGAATGATGCTATATCCACACCACTAGGGGTCAGATTTATCCTCTGCAATCTCTGATGTAATCAGCCTGGTTTCCTTTATATTAGCGCTGTTTTGGAACCCTCTTTTGGCATTAAAAAACTACTGCGGAGACATGTGTGAAGTCATACACTAATATTACACTAATATGAAATGTAGCTTAATAAAAGCCCTTTTATTTTACACATAGTGGAACATTTAGTTGGAACCGCCATTCTGAAATCACATGACCACTTGAATCAGTGTTGCCAAGTATGCTGTTTCCCCAGGGGTTTATACGTTTTCGTATACCTGCTTATGCGCACTGATGGTTTGTTTAAGGCAGGGGTAGGCAAGTTCGGTCCTAGAGAGCCGCAGTCCTGCAGAGTTCAGCTCCAACCCTGAAAACAAATCTCACCTGCCTATAGCCTTAGTAATCCTGAAGACATTGATTAGCTTGTTCAGGTGTGTTTGATTAGGGTTGGAGCTGAACTCTGCAGGACTGCGGCTCTCTAGGACCGAACTTGCCTACTTTTTTTCTAAAAAAAATCATGTTTCTGTACAGATTGTATGAGTTCGTGCAAACCTGGCATCTCGCAAAGTACAGTATAGTTACGTTCCTGTGAGATCGGGTTGGAATTGGTTACCAAATGCTATTTATTTTGAATGATGCTATATCCACACCACTAGGGGTCAGATTTATCCTCTGCAATCTCTGATGTAATCAGCCTGGTTTCCTTTATATTAGCGCTGTTTTGGAACCCTCTTTTGGCATTAAAAAACTACTGCGGAGACATGTGTGAAACTGTAGCAATGGAAAGACATGGACACAGTTATATTTGTGGCTCACCTTATTGCCTATGTATTTGTAGGAGTTTCCATTTCAGATGCAAAATTTATAGGAGGAGAGTATTTAAATGAATCATGCAATGTGAATTACTAAAGTTTTCGGTAGTCAGTTTACTGGTATTTTTGCCATTATTTAACACCCAAAAATTTCTTCACCCATGTTGGGCCTTATCATCGACTCTGCTTGTTTGTGACCCTCCTCTAATTTGCGCTGCTCTTGTTAGATTGTGTTGGTCATTATGGAAATGATCTGGCTGCATCTGTGTTCGTTAATTTGCGTATTGTCAGTAGATTACCCACAGAACTTCCCACCCCCATCGGCACTTTTATGGGATTGTGCTCTTACACTAATTTGCCCAGTTTAGTCAATCTTGCCCTTGGTGTCAGTATAAGTCTGAGATGCATGTCATATTGCTCAGTGCAATATAGAAAAAAAAATATTGTGTTCACATTAAAGAAAAAGTGAATTTGTGTGAAAAGTCTTCCATAAACACAGAGATGGTCACATGAAACGAGAGACCCTACTGAGCCAACAACTTTCTGTTGCGGATCTCCGAAGAGACGTAACGTCCATGCGTCTAACATGGGATGGACATCCAGACTTGCCTTTATGTTCAGTAAGGCCACAGAACAGCACGTGCCAATCTGATGAATGGTGGTCGCTGAGCGGTGCAGTCTGTTGGCGGTGGGGGGGATTTTCCAGCCTTCCAGAATCTTCTCAGGGAAGCCAGATCAATAGAGAGACACACAGATGGCTGGGGTTGTTCCTGCTCGGTGAGATTTGGAAAAAGTCTTGAGGAAGGATTAGAGTTGCTTCTGCTATTCCAAACAAGGAGATGGGGAAGATTTGTCGATGTCTGAGATTGACCTGACCTGTCTAGTGGGCTCAGACTTTGAGAAGTTCCTGGGGTGCCAGCAAATATCTAAACTTGAGGTTCAACTGGCATACAGTACCTTGCCAGAATGTCTTACAGATAGATGAACTACTGTATCATACAACTCAGTTGATGTAAGAAATTATATTTACAGGGGCATATTTTCTAATTAATAAAGACCTTTTGTGTGCTTACTTGTTATGACCTCAGAATGCTTTTACCATAGTGCATGATTTTGCATCACATAATTAGCTCTATATATGTATGGCTTTTCTGATGTAGCTTTAGCAAATGCATTTTTATCTCACCACAGAGGTTTAGGTCAGGTTTATGTTATGAATGTTATTTTCAAATACAACAGAGTGTTACCATTTTAATGCCACTCAACCGAATTTTTTATGTGTTTTCCTTTACTTAACCAGGTATTTCATAGATATTACTTACAATTCAGTATATTATATTATATTATATTATATTATATTATATTATATTATTGCTTGGAATATTTTTTCTCCATTATTTTTTTTCCATAAAACTGAAGAAACAGCACATGGTCTTATCATTATATTATATTATATTATATTATATTATATTATTGCTTGGAATATTTTTTCTCCATTATTTTTTTTCCATAAAACTGAAGAAACAGCACATGGTCTTATCATTGTTGATGCAAAACTCTTATTGTCCATTGACATTAATGAAGTCAAGTGCTCCAAAAATAGATTTGAAAAAAAAAGTAAGATTGCTGGTTTCTTGGAAATACAGCAAAACCTACTAATGGAACATAAACAACCACCATTTTCTATCAGAAGAATCTATTATCCTTAGGAACATGATTATTGCCTGAGAACATCTGAAGATACCTTAATAATATGTTTTTTACTCAAAGGACAGGCTTTTGGGAGTCTTCTTGCTGTTACAACTCAAGTATAGGGCAATGTGCAAATGACCACCCATCAAGAGAGGTAGAATATAGAAGAAGAATATATCAAAAAAGACTTTTTGTGAAAGTTGTTGTCTTGATCTACAATGGTGTGATGATCTTTTCTGGTCTTGAAACATATCAGTCTACATGAATGTCGATGACTAAACAAGGCAGTGGCAGTGTACTGTGTTTTTCCCAGGAACCCTTTCATAGCAGGTCTATTTCTCTGCCATCCTTTCCCTTCTCCCCAGTGCAATGTTTTGTAACCCAGACTGGTAGGTGAGCTCAGGTTAAGTCGCTCCTGTCCAAATCAGTATGTTGTCCTGCATGGAAGGCTTCGTCTCTTCACGCATGCAGTGTAAGAGTCACGGCTGGGGATGTGAACCCTGCTTAGCATCAAGCATGACCCCTTGTCGAGAATGTCATTGTGTTTCAGAAGTGTTGTGGGTTAATGAGTCCTTCAGGCAGGTGGATGAGTCTGTCTCTTGGATTATACGCTCCGTTGAGCCTATCATTGACACGAGACCCTGACACGACCGCAGGGGGTGAAGGTGTCTTCAGGACAGGTGTGTAGATGAAGCTTAATGGGCTTAAGGACATCAAAGGGTTAAAAGACATACACATTGGCTGATGTTCTGATATAAAACAAATACGTTTTTTACCATTTTTGCCCAAACTTCGATGGATGTTAAAGGTTTTTTTCATGGAACCATTATTGCCAAAAACTTTAATTTTTATGAGTGTGCATATTATATAAATTTTTTTCAGTTCCTCGTCCTACAGTGAAACAACAAACAGAACGAACAACAAATTATGGACATACACATAAATAATAAAAATTAAATATAATGAATGTACAGTGCATAAATTATTTTTCCTCTTTGTATATATATATATATATATATATATATGTGTGTGTGTGTGTGTGTGTG
>NW_015547697.1:771092-771459 GCF_001515605.1 Sinocyclocheilus anshuiensis
AGAGAGAGAGAGAGAGGGAAGAATGTGCAATAATTTGACTTCTTAATAATAAAATAAAATAATTTTATTATGTTAGTGTCACGGTGCACACACACACGAGGAACGAGGAGACGCTGGAGAATACTTCACCAAGACTTTATTTTCAGGAACCAAGGGAGACGAACTCAGGAAGACGTTTAACAGCGGACAGAAAACTTGGGACTGGGAACACTTTTTAAACACACAGGAGGAGGGGATGACGAGACACACCTGGGAGCAATGAAACATCAAGGGAAACACCTGGGAAAAATGAACTTAACTAATCAGGGGAGGAACAGGAAACTAACCAAATAAGGGCATGGGAAGGCACATGGGGAGCAGGACACAC
>NW_015547697.1:771764-781709 GCF_001515605.1 Sinocyclocheilus anshuiensis
TGGGCTTAACTGGGGATCAGGAGCCCTCCCTGGGCTTAACTGGGGATCAGGAGCCCTCCCTGGGCTTAACTGGGGATCAGGAGCCCTCCCTGGGCTTAACTGGGGATCAGGAGCCCTCCCTGGGCTTAACTGGGGATCAGGAGCCCTCCCTGGGCTTAACTGGGGATCAGGAGCCCTCCCTGGGCTTAACTGGGGATCAGGAGCCCTTCCTGGGCTGAACTGGGGAACAGGGTAGCGCTTACGTGGTGCTGGCACTGGAGGGCGCTCTGGAGGAGCAGGCACAGCAAAGCGCTTTCGAGGAGCTAGCACTGGAGTGAGCCCTGGGGCTGGAGCCGGCACTGGGGCGAGCCCTGGGCGTGCCACTTTAACGTCCTGAGGGCTTGCCACATTCACGTCCTGAGGGCTTGCCACATTCACGTCCTGAGGGCTTGCCACACTAACGTCCTGAGGGCTTGCCACACTAACGTCCTGAGGGCTTGCCACACTAACTGCCGGCTGACTTGACTCGGGAACGGCCGGCGGAGGGGTTCCGGATCGGGATCAGAGACTCTCCAGACACCGGATGATTGCCTCCTTCCAGCTGAGGTTGGCGGTGTCTGGGAGTTCCGTGGGATGATGGAATGTTATCCCGATCCGGAACAGCGTTGCGAGGGTTTCCCCCTCGAGGGAGCTGGTGAGGGCGAGCGGCACGAACGTCCTTGCAAAGACGATGGGGTCTGGGCTCGCCTGAGCCAGGGCTTGCCACACTAACTGCCGGCTGACTCGACGGCCGGCGGAGGGGTTCCGGATCGGGATCGGAGACTCTCCAGACACCGGATGACTGTCTCATTCCAGTCCAGGTTGGTGGTGTCTGGGAGCTCCGTGGGATGATGGAACGTCATCCCGATCCGGAACAGCGTCGCGAGGGTTTCCCCCTCGAGGGAGCTGGCGAGGGCGAGTGGCACAAACGCCCTCGCGAAGACGATGGGGTCTGGGCTCGCCTGAGCCACTGTGATGAACATTAAACGCTCCTCCATTTGGGGACGTGGAGGAGCGCACGGGAATAAGGGCAAAACAAAAACTTACAACAAACGGAAATCAAACACGGGGAAGGGATGCCGCTTACTGTTTGGTCCGCTGTTCTGTCACGGTGCACACACACGAGGAACGAGGAGACGCTGGAGAATACTTTACCAAGACTTTACACACACAAAACATGGAACAGAGTCTGACAGTTAGGCTCTTATTTTTTTTAATTTATAATTCATTTGTTTATAATAATATTAAAACATGATTTATTTTTTTATTGCACTATATACAGGGTTATATCTCTTAAATATTGTTAAGTATCTGTGATTTTTCCTGTTAATTGTATCAGCAGTAATTCATTTAGACATTAATGGCAACATTTCCCAAAAATAAGCCTTACAATAGTTGTCTCTAAACAGTCAGAATTAGTTGCTTTATTTATAAGCAAAACTCTTCCATCTCTGCGGCTAAAAGGAAATGTTTGGTGAGCATCCAGCCCTGAACTCTCTCTCTCAATCCAGCGTACTGTGTTCAGAGCAGCAGTGGTCAGTTAAGGTCACCGGTGCAAGGGTCAACACCCACATCTCTGCTGTTCGCTCTGGAGCATGACAGTCACCTTTGAGGAGCTATCAAGGTGATGTTTGATGCACAAACATGACCACAAACCTAAGCTAAAGGTGTCAGTGAGTCAGAATCACTTGTTTGGAAACTATTTCTAAGAGCTCTTGGAACCTACCAGGTCATAACTGCAAACTCTTGTGTAAACGTATGAAGTAAATGCATACAGAAAAATGATTTTAGCCTCTTTTGAAGGGTTGATTGCTTCTGTTTGACATGCAAACAGCAGTTTGAGGACTTTATACACCGACTGTTGGTGTCAAAGACAAACAACTGTTGTATACACAACTGAAGTGGCTTTTTCAATACTAAATCCTTTGTTATTCCTTTTAAAGTTATGGTAACGTCTTAAAGTATGGCATTTTGCATCAAGTCATGGAATAACATTTTGTTCATGTTTATACTGTATGCTTTAGTGTCTCTGTGGCTTTTTTTTCCAGAGTAGTGAAACAGCTTGAGGAGAAATAAGTGAGAGTTAGATAGATATTTACCACTCATGATTGTATTTTTAGCTAAATGTCTGATATTGCTTTCACAAGAATGCTCGCAGGGGTCAGTGAAAGGTACAACCATTGCCTGAGGTTCACGTCGAAAGGTCAGAGGTCTGACATTTCTCTCTGTCCATCACTATCAGCAAATAAGTTTCACTATGTTGTGACTCAAACGAGTCACATGTCATCAGCCCAGAAAAGTTCAAGAGATCCTTTAGAGACGCTTATCAGTTTGCAGCACACCTCTTAAGATCAGGTGGAGGTTATTTTTGATTGCTTTGTTCTGTTTGATTCTCTGTTTTCAATTCAAGCTCTACATTTAAGTTACTTGTAGTTGATACTGCAATCTATTGTTTTAAATGAAAGACCTGCATTTTCTATGAATAATGGAGTACTTTGTATATAATAATAATAAGTAATTTTTCTTTTTCGAGAAATGTTCAAAATAAAGGTTCTTAACTTTTAGAAAATAATGATCGTCAATCTCTGGATGTCAAATTAAATATTGCATGAGCTGTTTTAGTTTGCAGCTTAGCTAAGTCCTTGACTAACGTGACCTGCCAGAACTAACGCTACGCTTGATGTATGTATCTCAAAATAAAAATAAAATTATAAATTGCATGGTCAATATAAAAAAACAACATTTGGTCCCAGCTATCCAGACCCCACTTAGCAACCCAGTTATCCATTTTGATGTGGTATTATTTTTATTTTAATTTCAATTTAAATAAATTACTTTTTTCTAGCTTTTAGATAGCTATCTAAAATTTAATTCCGTTTAAAACCTTGATTTGTGTACTTTCACCATTTTACAGCATTATACATTAAATAGAAAAAAGTAATTTATTTAAATTGAAATTAAAATAAAAATAATACCACATCAACATGGATAACTGGGTTGCTAAGTGGGGTCTAGATAGCTGGGACCAAATGTTGTTTTTTTATATTGACCATGCAATTTATAATTGTATTTTTATTTTGAGATACATACATCAAGCGTAGCGTTAGTTCTGGCAGGTCACGTTAGTCAAGCTCGCATCAGCTGACTCTCAGCTGATCCCCATCAACCTACGGGAATACGACACCTATCTAAGCATTCATATATAAGGTCCCTCAGTATTATCAGCAGTTTTCGCATTGCTCAATAGCTAATTACCCTCCTCCATCCCCAGCTCCTCCTCTGTCAGTCGGGATTCAGTCTTCTGATTCTCCTTTGAATCAGACTAATTCTAAAATGTGTACATAAAATTATTGAACTTTAACAATATCTGCAATACATTTATGTTGGTTCTGTTCTGTTTACCCTGGGGGGGTTATCGCTGCTCTCCCTGCTCTCATCCATGCTAGGCTGCATGGATGCGCAGGGAGTTCTTGCCCAGAACAGAACCATACCGCCAATCCAAACTGTATGCTAATTGTCAATCATATTTGACGATAGTGGTCCATATAAACCAAGGTATAAATGAATGCAAAGAATTTGTGGAAAATTGAATGAATGAATGAATGATATATTTTTATGTTATTATATAAATTTGATAAACACAATTAAATTTATATCAGATAATTATTAAATAAAATAGATTTTTTTTGATTGATTAATTGATTTTAATTGATTCATTTTGTGTTGCAACATAGCTATCTAATAGTTATCTCAGCAACAACAACAACAAAAAGTAAACATGATATTTGTGCCTCTAATGCTTTAAAAAGACTTGTGGAAGATCAAAGTGTAGTTTATTCATGGAAAGTGCCATCCAGCGCAGGAACTGATAGGTCATCGCCTATGGGCATCTGACTGTTGGTACAAACATCTTTAGAAACTATTGAGGAATGGGTTTAGCACATGGCAGATTTTACATGTGTTGCTGCTGAAGATCATGTCTCAATAAGCTTTAGCAGTGAGTCACGTGTCAGTGTCTCTGTACGGTGTGACAGTTCTGGCCGTGTCTTCAGTGCTGCAGGGCAAGTACATATTCAGCTGGATTATTCACGAGCACTTCAAACGCCAATCCATCGCTAAGCTCCCGCTTTGTTTAATAAGCTATCTCTGCACTAACAAAATGCTAATTATTTATGCTTTTTCGCATAAATTATTTATTTTTTATCTTTTTTTTTTTTTGGATGGTGGAAGGGGGAGCGGGGGATTACATAAATAAACTATTTCCAAAAGGTTGACGAATTAGAATTAGTGTTTGGCAGAGCGAGTAAGGCGTAGCAGCTTGCAGCGTGGACAGGGCTTTGTAGGTGGCCCATTTGAAGTAATGAATTCCAGGCGAGGAGCTTTCGGGTGGCATTACGGTGGATGGAGGTTTGTGATAGTGCCTTTGGCCCCCAGCTAGTTGACCGTGAGAGATATAAAATAGCATGGCAGAAAATATTTAATTATGCTTCTGATGTTCAGGAATGCTTATCAAATGATGCTTGTTTCCGGTCAAGAGGTGAACACTCAGAATAATTTGTGCAGCTCAGCCTGAATGAACAATACTGAATGATTACCATATTACCAGCTAACAAAAATGAGTTCTATGCTAACGTTTCATATTAAGTTATAAAAATCATATTTCAAAATTTTCTCTGAATTTTCAAAATTTCTAGTTTTGAAAAAAGTTGTTTATTCTTGGTTATGGGAATGTTAATGGACTGTCCCATTTTATCATTTTGCAAACATTATGAGAATGTTGTTTTTGGATGTTCACTAAACATTCTGAAATCAGTAGTGAAATTTAAAAAAAATGTTAGACAAATATCCAACTAAAACGTTTCAGAAAAAAATGTTCAATAAATAATGTTTTTGTGCTAGCATTTTGAGAACAAGACTAGATATCTTTAATGGATGTCACTGAATGAATGTTAATAGAATATTTCATAACGAAGACGAAAACAGATCGTTAGCCAAAGTTCTAAGAATGTAACCTGTTAGTTTGGTTCTTGGTATTTAGCATGGTACTTCAAAGAATACCTGTGTATATTTTGGTACAATTTTATTTGTGTTACCTTTATTAAAACCAAAACAATAAGAAAAATTTAAATGTAAATAACTTGTAATAACATTTGAACCCAGAAGTACCACTTTTTGTATTTTCAAAATACAAAAATAATAATTCAAATTTAAATAAATAGATAAATAAATAATAAAGCAATTTTTAATTACTAACTTTTTTAAATGACTGAACTGTTTTTTAATTCACTCTTGTTAGACAACATGAACAAATAAATAAATACATTTACATCAGACCATATTATGTTTATTAATAAACTTTTTGGTTATAAAGTAATACGTTTTATATGGAGTGTTTCTAAGACTATTAATTTCGTCATGTTTAAAATATCAAGTGAAATCACCAGATTTTGACAGCATGTCTCACACTTATGAATACTCATAAATACTCATGCAGGGTCATTACTTGAATTCATGTGGTCTTTGACAAAATGACACATAGAGGCCCCAGCCCTCATTCAGTCATCAGCGTAAAAAACATACAATAGGGCCCCCTCATCACAGGGCCTGGGACAGCATTCCCAGTTTGTCCCGCCTGACAGTGGCCTTGCACAGTGGTTCTCAATCCTGGTGCTGGGGACACTCAGTTCAGTTCATGGAGATGATCTGAATCAAGTGTGTTAAATAAGAGATACATGCAAAACGTGCAGAGCGGAGGGTCCCCAAGACCACCAAGACCACCGGCCTTGCACCATGGCCTTGATCAACCTTAAATAATGTACACTACAAAGCAATATTATGCATAAAAGTCTGTCGTTCAAAGTACTAAAAGGTGCATTTTGCACCCTGTCCACATTCACTCCAGCAGTTCATTGGGTGAGCGGGACACGTCTCATTCCCGGAGCCCCTGAGATCTTCTTAGTGTCAGCGAGAGCACACGCTCAGTGAAATAAATGGGACAACTCGTGACGATTGCACTAATTCTGCAAGATTCCTTTCACGCTAGGAGCCTCCATGTATCCCTTTGTAGATGAAAGGCTTCCACTTTCTGTCAATGGCCTTGAGCGATGTGAATTAAACATTGATTTTATCGTAAGTTTAGTGGCTGTGGCCATGCGGAGCGCTGATTCACCCGTGCGCTGGAGCAGACGGAATCTGTTGGAGGAATAAGCGGAATGAGGAGATGAGTGTGGAGAGAGCGAAGCACAGTGTACGGTATTTAAAAAAAGGGCACTTAGGAGAGGAAGAGGACAAAGTTGTAGTATTTTTTTCCTCTAATGTTTGTTCCTGGCGGTTCAGTCAGACAGCAACAAAAGCATTTCCTCTCCCGGCTTCTGATATTCCCGGAAAACTGTAGTTTTAGTAGTTTTAGTTGGGTTGGATTGAGAAATTCCTGCCTCTAAGCATTTATTAGAAAGCCAATATCAACACAGTTTACATTCGTATGTAAAGCTCAGGATGCAGAGAATAGCGTGGAAGTCTGACCTACTTTAATCACTTTGAGAAATTCCTAGATTTATTTATATGTAATATAACAATGAAAGAATAAAGTCAAGGGGATAACAGCTTTGTTGCACATTCTCTTTTGTCCTACCTCATTTTCTCTTGCTCGCTCAAGTTTGTTGTCTGTCCCGAGGAAATGAAAGATGAAAGTAAGGGAACTCTCTGGGGAATTTTACTGTAAATGGAAATGCCCTCCACTTTCCCTTAATGTAACACTGTCCAATTCACATGGTCCCTACACTGCTCCTCACACACTAAACTGTGTGTAGAAGTTCACTTAACTAAATTTGTTTGCATGCAGCTTCATCAAATAGACTTGAAACAGTTGAGTTGAGCAGAAAAAAATCTACATATATGGACGTAAGATATATACCAATAAGTGCCACACATTTAGTGTGCATAATGTATCTGCATTGCTTTTCAAAATATTTTATTTTAAATTTATAATATTTCAAAGACATACCATTTAAAAGTTTGGGGTCAGTATGAATGATCGATCGATTGATTGATTGATTGGAACAAAATTAATACTTTTATTCAGCAAGGGTGCATTAAATTGCTAAAAAAAAAAAAAAAAAGGTAAAAAAAAAAAGGTGAGAATAAAGACATTTATATTGTTTCAATTTCTATTTCAAATAAATGCTGTTACTTTAACTTTCCGCTCATCAAAGAATCCTAAGATAAATGTATCACGGTTTTCACAAAAAGCAGCACAACTCTTTTCAACATTAATAATAATCAGAAATGTTTCTTCAGCAGCAAATAAGCAGAGAATGATTTCTAAAGGATCCTGTGACACTGAAGATGCTGAAAAATCAGCTTTGCATCACAAGAATAAATTGCATTTTAAATTATATTCAAATACAAAACTTTTATTTCAAATTGTCATTATATTTTCACAGTTTTTTTATTTTAATGTATTTTTGATTAAACAAAGGCAACAAAAACATATATAAATATGTTTTTAATAATAAACATTTCATAGCAGAACGTAATGTAGTTTTTCTAGAGCTGTCAAATCAATTAATCCTGATTAATCACATCCAAAATAAAAGTTTGTGTTTACAAAATATATGTGTGTGTACTGTTTATATTTATATGTAAGAACACACAAATACATGTATATATTTAAGAAATATTTACATCTATACATATATTCATATATGATTTATTTTATACATAAATATAAATATATATTAGATATATTTAATTACTTGTATATATATACATGTATATATATATATATATATATATACACACAGTACACACACACATGTCCTGTATATTATGTAAACACAAACTTTTATTTTGGATGTGATTAATCGCAATTAATCAATTTGACAGCACTGTTAACACACCCACCCCCCAAATTCATCACTAACTAACTAATTAACTAATTAACTAAATAAATGATTGGTTGGTGAGAAGTTGCAATGTGTAAGCTGAAAGTTCTTATAAGCAGCACTGTCAAACCAGTTTTTGTCAGTGTTTACTCAATCAAAACTGGGAATTTAAAGCATAAGTAATGAAATGCATGTGACTGATCATGGAATCAGTCTCATGGAAGATCAGGATATTTCCAAGGCAGACAAGTGACTAAGTGCTCCTTCCATTTTTCACATCCCTCATTCTCTCTCTCACGATTTCCTCCTTCATGTTACCCGCTCAAAATGTTGGTTTTGTGTGCTGTTGTTTCCCTGTCCCAGGGCAGCCCCCATGAAGCATCATGCACCTCTGGCCTATGAATAGCGCCAAAAGCCTCATCTGGGTCAGACTCCCTCTGTAGAGCCTACATAATTAAATCCTCATTTTCTTCTTCTCTATTTATCGTCTTATTCTCGATCGTTCTCTTTTGCTTCTACCAGATCAGCCCTCCCCTCATCTTGTTCTCTTTGTCAAAGGGTAATAACTAAAATGAGTCATGTAATGGAAGAAAAAAACAGAAGCGTAACGTGCCGTTCAAATAGGAAGCTAAGTTTGGAGCTGTTACATAAGCTGTCACTGCTTGGTGTAGACAAATGAGAGAGGGGAGGTAAAGAGAAAGATGGTGAGACATGAGAGGAGGACAAGAAAGAGCAAAGGAAGCTGTTGAATGGTAATGGCTGCAGTGTACAAACTCTTAAAGTATACCAAATACATACTTCAGTAGTGTGGTCTGAGATATTATAAGGGGAATAATGCTAAAAGCCACTTGTAGGAGACCAATTGTACACATATGAATGGGAGAAATAGTTACAGTATGGTTGACTGTACAAATTGGTTATGCCTTGGAATTAAAAGAGCCGACTGCCTGTTTTTTTAGCTACGCTAGAAGGTGAATACTCATTAACTGAACCATCCTGAAAAATAAAGTTTTATTTTTATTTATTTATTTTTGCGACTGCTCCTTTAAAAAATCTACCTGTGGCAATATTTCTACAAAATTATATTGTTACTTCTTGCACATTTCGTGACACTTTGAAACAATTCATGACACTTTGAATCCTTCACAGATGGAAGCTGCTGTGATTTAGGTTAAAAGTGCATAAATACTCATATATCAAATGATCTGTTTACCAGACAAAGCAATAGTGATCGTGTAATGAAAACAGTTACTTATACTTGTGTGTTGCAACATTAACTGTCGGATCCAATATAATCAGCACAGCATCGTCTTTTGCAGAGTTTCGATCTTTCTGAAAATCTCGCGTCTAATTATGCCTTGTTTATAAATGTATCCACGGTAAAATGAAGTGAACAAAGGACCGAGTTCATACTGATGCAGTGTGGAACTTCAATAAAAATAAAGTTCATCCACTCTTTCCTAATGTTGGGATCAGAAGGAAGGCAACGCCAACACTGTTTTTCCACAACTTGGCGCATCTTTATTGTTTGGTTTCTGCGTAGACCTGCATGTTCGCTTCTCTTTTAAAAGCAACATGCACAAATCGGTGTGCGGGGCTAAACAGGCAGTCATGTAGAAGCAGGCGTTGATCTTCTTCTGCGGAGGTGGTGCTTATCCACACTATTACGTCATTGTGACAAGTGGGGACGAGTTTCTCTCGCCTCGTCTGTCTGTCCTTACCCCCAGTTACGCAGCGGCCGCCGTGATCGGCTCCCCCGGAGGGGGGAGGGGGGGAGGAGAGCGCAGTCTCGGGAGTACCCCCCGGCCTGCGAGGGGCGATGGGGGTATGTGTCACCGGTCTCGAGTCCCACGGTGGAGCTCCGGGAGGATAAAAGGAGGAGTGACGACAGTGAAAGACGAGAGAGGACCAGGCCTGGACTTTATTTTGTGTTTTGTGTGCGGCAGTCGTCCGCGAGGGGCTGCCACTTTACTTTCATTTTGTGTTTGATTATTTTATTAAAGTTTTGTTTAAATGTTCGCCGGTTCCCGCCTCCTTCTTCCCG
>NW_015547697.1:782074-794158 GCF_001515605.1 Sinocyclocheilus anshuiensis
AACCCGGGAGGAAGGAGGGACACGCTGTCAGAGAGCCCTCGCTGCTGAGGGGGATCGCGGAGCTGAGGAGATCGGGCAGCAGGAACAAGCGGAGAGACCGCCGGTGGCTGCCCGAGGCGGTGGTGCTGGAACTATGGAAGACGAGGTGGGACGGAGAGCTCGCTGCCGCGCTTCTGGGTCAAGGAGGGGTGGCTGCCGTCCGAGAGGTAGTGGAGGAGTCGGACCCGTTCGCCAGGAGGCCGGAGCCTGCTGCCATCTGCCATGATTGGGGAAGAGCAGGGAACGGGGGCCTCGCTGCCAACGATGTCCAGTACCATCGCATGGCACCGCGAGTGAGAGCCTCTCAGCCGGTTGAGGACCAAGTGGCAGTGTGTCCGGGAACCGGACTGATATTTTTTTTTTTCTTTTCCTCTCTCCCCTCTCTCATATCTGTTTCTCATCCTTCCGTCTCCTTTTCTCTCGCCTCGTCTGTCTGTCCTTACCCCCAGGTACGCCACGGGCTGCCGCTTTACTTTCATTTTGTGTTTGTTTATTTTATTATTAAAGTTTTGTTTAAGTGTTCGCCGGTTCCCGCCTCCTTTTTCACGACCTACGAACGTTGTTACAGTCATAAAGTGGTACATTCCACAACATGTCGTTTTGGCAAACTGGCTTCAATTTTTAGACTGAGAACGTTTTGAGTTCTGAAACTTACAGGATGTTTTTATAGTACAGTGACCTTTTATATGTCAAAAGATCAAGGGAATTTTGGTTTCTCAGTTCATGACCCCATTAACAAAAGCAAATGTGAGATAAAAACATGGCAATCTTGCCATGTTAGTATCTGAGCTCTATATTATAATGACTTGCATTTCACAGGGCTCATACCCGGACGCTCCACATTTCAACTGCAATGCTTTATCAGGTGTGCTACTGAGCAAGTTTACTACACCAGAAAAGCCATACATATGGAGCTGGTTATGTGAAGCAAATGTCAAAATGTATTGGTTTACAAATCATGCACTATGGTAAAAATGTGTTGAGGTCATAACACTGTGTTGTGCAAGGAATCACATGAAAATGTCTTTATTAATCGATAATCTGCCCTAGTAATTATAATTTATGTGAAAAGGAATAAAAGTTGTTTTACTGCCGCTAGTATTAATTTCATTTGTAAACTCTAGTAAATTGTGTTTAGCCACATTTTTGCAATAATGTAGGCAGAGGCACATTTTTCCAATGAGCCTGTCTTTTGCATATTTTTGTGTGATGTTATTTGAATGTAATTTTTGCCAGCAGTTTTGGTGATTCTGTGTGTTTCCTGAAAATAGATGCCTGGGAGCATTATCAATATCGAAAAGATTTGCATTAAAACGACTTTGCCGTAAGTTCAACTGTTTTTCAATAGTGTTTCCAGTGAATAGCAGTATACTTCAAATAATTCCATTGTTAATGTCGCTATGTATTATGCGTGCAGCTTTAGTGCCAAGTACATCAGTAACTTGCATTCAATCTACACTTCACCTCAGTTCATGCATTCCTTGAGAATTGAACCCATGGCCTTGGTATTGCTAATGCTATGCTCTGTTGTCTAGAAGAAAGGTAAAGATAAGTGAAATGAATCAAACACACCTTATCCCTGCATGACATTTTAGGCCTTTTTCATTCGATATTAAAGGGGTGGTTGACTGCTTTTTTTCTAGGCATGATTGTGTTTATGGGGTGCAGTCTAACATGTGTTAATGCTTAATTTAATAAAAAAACTAATTATTTTTCGCATAATTTACCTTTATTCTACACCGCTCTGTCCCTTCTCTTATGAACGCTCTGATGATTTCCTGGTTTTATGAAGCCCCTCCCTCAGAAATACGCAATGGGCTCAGATTGGTTAGCTGGCCCAGTGTGTTGTGATTTGCTAAACCGCCTAGTGCAGTCCAGAAACGTCATGCCGTGTCATGTCATGCGTCATGCATGTTCATGGGGGCAGGGTTTATGTACATATCAGGGTTTGTGATGTTACCAACCCGTTAAGTAGCTCGTTGTAGTCCCTACCAGCCATAACTGTAGGCATTAAACTGCCATAATTTTAAAAGACAATATCTCCGTTTGCATTGAACTTTTAGCATCGTAACTTTGCAGATATTGTTTATGCTCAAACCGCAACATTACACGCTAACTAAAGTAAAAAAAAAAAAAATGAAATCACAATCAATAACCCCTCTAATGTACATTTACTGTATATGTTCAAGTTTTAAGCCCTGACCCTAATTAAGATTTATTTAATCGAAAAAACATCATTATTTTTTAGAATATGGATCTGATTAAATTATATATTAACCAAACACTTTACCAATGTGTTTAACAAAATATTGGTTCTTTCAGTCCAGTTACTTTGTAGACGCTTGTAGTGTAGCTAATTTTTAAAAAGAGTAGCTTGACTGCAGTTTAACTACTTCAAATTATGAGTAGCTTTAAAACAGCTACAGCTTTAAAATAGCTTCCCCAGCACTGGATGGGCGGCAGAGAGAATCCACTTTGGAAGCTGAGTTTGAAAGGACAAATGGAAAAAGAAGAGAGGGGGAGAGAGAGAGAGAGAAAGAAAGAGAAAGGGAAAGGCTTACCTTCTCACACAGGGAGGCTTTCATTAAACACAGTCATCTTTGGTAATAAGCACTTGAAGACTGATCTCTCCCTTTGCTTCCCTCAGGTGCTGCATTACCATAATGGATTCTCACTGCAGCGCGGTATTAAAGCGTGGAGGCATATTCCAAACTCAACGCAAATGCAACTTGTAATGCACATTATCCCAGCTCAACACATTAGATGTCATTACTAGAGCTGGAGCAGACAGCATTTCGTCATTATCTGCTGAAGTGTTCCACGGGGAAGTGGAAAGTGAAGGAAATGCACAAATAATTCTGAAATCGGCAGATTTTTTTTTTTTTTTTTCAATCAAAGTCTGTTAATGAGTCTTTGTAAACAATATGATTATTAATTAATGATAAAGATAAAACTATATTGCTTTTAAGCTCAGATATTGAGAGCTTAATACTAATATTCATTTTCTGGTTTCCCAAAGAACCTTTCACTGAACAGTTTGTAAAAGAACCTTTGTGTAAAGAACTTTTTTTATATAATCTGAAGAACCTTTTTCCATTTTAAAAAACCTTTTATAAAATGGAAATGCAACATGGATCTAAATGTTCTCCATGGATGTTCTCCATAATGCACATGAACATTTATTTTTAAGATGTGTATATGAGTTTAATCTTTAATCTTAGTCACTATATCTTTGTGGAATCTACAGTTGCTTGGTCATAAACATCAGTAAAATGGCCAAATGGTCGGTAAAACCTAACTGTGAGAAAAAAGCAAATGAAAGGTCATTTCACTACTCTGAAATGTACAATTTTATATTGCATAGCAAACATATACAGTATGGTGGATAAAAATGCTATACTATACATTATGATCATGATTTATATGAGGAAAGACAGAGCATTGTAATTGACGCATTATTGACAGAAGATTTTCATGTGACTTTTTGAATCAGCCATGTGAAAATGTTTACATTCAGACATTTTCAGAACTAAATTTTGGCCACAAATGTGACCGTTGGCCTTAAATGGATTCATTTAACATCCATCACTGAGTAGTTTTGATATGTGGTGCAGTTGCAAAGGTCTTTGGGTTGTCGTAGCAATGGTTTTCGAGTGTAGTCGTGTGAGGATGTGCGTGCATGCATGTATGGGAGTGAAAATGTTAAGGTTTGTGGAGTTAATTCCCAAGCAGAGCCTTTAAATGACTCATAATGCTGATATAACGACACTTGCTGTGCTCTTCATGAATAAGAAAAACAATAAAGTGCAGAGAAATGTTCCAGAGTAAGAAAATAGAACAAAAAAGCACAAGCTAACTATATGAATATTTGATCATTTATCTAAGCATGCAAAAGAATGCAATCTCTCTTATTTTAGCGAGGCAGACAGAGTTTCCTGAAGAGAGCAATGGATAATTCATCACATTTAAGAAAATACAGAGAAAGACTTAGAACGGGAGCAGAGCGAAAAACTAAGAGCAAAGAGGGGATATAGAAAGTTGTTTTTCAATATTAACTTGACACTGAAATTGTCATAACGCTCTTATAGTGACTTGATGTAGAATGTTATTACAGCCAATCTCAATTAACACAACAGACTCGAAGCATCCACCTGCCTCAATAACACACTTTCTACTGGGACTGTGTCGGCACTGGGAATATGGCTACATCGAGCGCTCCATCTTTCCTGTGACAGTTTTATGAAAGATTCATGACACCGGGTAACACAGCGTAAGCTCCACTTTCAGGCCTTTAGTCCCGAAGCTCCAGCAGCAGGAAGAGGCAGAATTTGTTCTACAACACCAGCACAAGCAGAACTACACTGCTGGAAAAAAAGTAGCACATTGCACAAGTTATGTGCCTTATATTTACAATAATGGGATTATTTCAGCGATTTTTACTTGTACTTTGTTTTTAGACATTTTTATGCATTTGTACATAACTGTACTGCGCTCTTGAAGCTGAGAATACACATTATATATTTCTTAATATTCATGTTAATATATTAAGTATTAATTATGCATTAAATGATGCATTAGTTGTTTTTTTTTTCAAATGTGATAGTAAAGACAGTTATATTGTGACAAAATATTTCTTGTGTTTTCTGTTCATTAAAGAATCTTGAAAAAAAAAATGTTTCCACAAAACTGTTTTCAACATATAATATATAATAATAACCATTATTTAAAATTCAGCAACAAGTCAGCACATTAGAATGACTTCTGAAGGATCATGTCACACTAAAGACTGGAGTGGACTGATGCTGAAAATTCAGAAATTTTAAATTATATTAAAATAATATGAAGAGTTTATTTGCACAAACAGATAACTCCATTTTATTCATTTTCATAAATGATGTTTTTTTTATTGTGTTATCATGTTTTTATTGTGTTTAATTGTGTTAGTTAGCTGTCTTTTTTTTTGTAGTTATCATTATTTAATCAAAGCAACCCAACTGCAGTTTGATTGATATTAATTGGAATACAGGATTTCAAAAAAACATGATTTTTGAACATTTTTAAAAATTGAGTTATCTGTTTTTGCAAATTAACTCTTCATATATAAAATGATATTTTAATATATTAAGAGAATAGTAGAGAATATAGAATATATAGAGAGATAGAAATAGAAAAATTGAATAGAAAAAACTATTTGAAATAAAAATCCTTTATTACTATATATATATATATATATATATATATATATATGCTTTTAGAACATGAACATTCACTATCTTACAAGCAACAGCTCAGACACATTTATATTTCTTGTAAACAGCAGATGTTTTCTTGCAAACAATGTAAAAGGAAGTGTGTATTTTAATATGAGACTCACATGCCACCGATGAGGACCTGAGACTGACGGTTATTCACCTGGTTGTCACTCTTGTGACGAAACTGTGAGATGAACAGAGATGTGTGTGAAATGTATGTGTCTGATGGTGTTTTCGTGTGGTAGTTGTGGTGTGTTAGGTGATTAGCATGAGTGTTACCATATTTCTGCGTGGAGGGGGGCTTGGCAGTTACAGTAAGTTATAAGTGTGCGTGCGTGAGACTCACATAGTCATCGGTGGCATCTTTAACTGCAGTGATGCTCAGCACCAGCACTAAAGGCACAATGGTGGTGAACCAGGATAATGAGGAAATCTGTGGAATCAACTGAGACAAAAACATACACACGATTACACACATTTTTAAAGCCATTTGTATAACATACTAATATATATATATATATATATATATATATATGCTTTTAGAATGATCAGAGTTTCTTTTACGGCTTTACATTTTTAATAACCTTTCATAACCTTTCATCCTTTCCTGTAGTATGTCACTTAAATAGTCAATTAATTTGAGGTCACCGCAGGTATAATAATTATAAAAGAATTACAACAAAAATGTTATATTGAAAATTGTAATTAAATAGTTATGTTAAATAATTTTAGATATGTTTTAGGTAATATGTCCCTGCTGCCACACAAAATCTCAGTTCATTAATTAAGCGATTCAAGGTAGAATTCAAACAGCCAAATCTCAGACTGCAAGCCAAGCCACCTTCATCTCACTCGAGGATTGCTAATATTTATGCTTTGTGTGTCTCCCTGTCCCCAAACGCACTTTTCAAATCATTCCTCCGCTCCGGATATTAAGAATTCAGTTCGAAATGACTTGGCACCTAAAGTTAAGTGCATTGAAACGTGTGGAGACAGATGACACATTGAAAAGTTTAATAGAAATCTTTTGAGACATCTTGTTGTTGTTGTCATGCAAATGCGCGCCATGCTGCTAGTAAATAAAACAGACTGAAAAAACGCACAAAACAGGAGAAAGTGTGTGTGTGCCATTGCTGATGTCCGTAGGCAAGACTCCAGGCAACATGCCCCGTTTGGCGTAATGCAGGAGAGCGGTGCCGAGACGGCGCCCCGTAAGACCTTCTCTCTCTTTCTCAAATCTTCAAATTCCTTTCTTTGTTTTTCAATCAGTCACACCATCATCGCCGTACCTGGGAGAGGAGCCACGTTCCTACCTTCTATTGTACCTTTGTGCCTCATCTGTCAAAAAGTATCACTCTTTCCTTGAGGTTTGAGGAAAGCTGAATCGTGATTTGACAACACAAACTATTGTTATGTTTATTTGTTTACTTGTGAAAGGAGCGAGCGTTTGCATATTCGCATTTCTGTTGTCTTTTCATTTCCTTTTTTTGGTAACCCGCCTAGTTTTGGGTGGATCCGATGTCGAAGAACATTTGACAAGCATTATTCTGTGTGCCAAAGCACTTATATTTAAATAATGAACATGTGAATGCATATGTCATCTCACGCGCTGCACAAATCCATATTGTTGTTGAAAGTTTTTTGACCAGCTCAAGGCGGCAGCATCTGAAACTAACGCTACGGTGCTACGAGATATGAATGCATTATAATCTTAGGCCTGTAACAGGAAATGTGATAGTTAATTGTATATTTCAAAAGCCTTAATTGCTTTAATTGCCTGTAATTAATCAGTAATTGCAGCAGGAGTGCTTTTCACAGCTTAGCTTGAGATGCATAGACCTTTCCGATATGGAAAAGCATGAATATAGATGAGAGGCAGGCCACAGGAGCTATATGACTAGTCTATATTTAGGAGTTTAAAAGCTGAATCTTGCCAATATGTGGTCCTATTTATCATTTATGTATTCATTTATGATGCAAACACATAACTTAGCGTTTCAAACTGTGCTGGCCAGGCTGGGTGCCGTGCAGTTAATGTTTTGTTGAGGCTAAATGAGCTGAACTGAATACCTCCCCAACTTTTTCTCCATCGCCCCCTTGAGACATTCAGTGTGGGGAACACCTGGTAGGTTGGTCCCTGTCCGCCCTCCCATGCTGAAAACCCACAGCTCCTACCTACAGCCCCCATGCTGGGTTCCACGGTATAATTTGAGGTTCCATCACTGTGGCAGATGTTGAGTAATTGCTGTTTTATAAATGGCAGTCGCGCAGCCCATCTGCCCAGAGGAGACACCTGGAGAAGTGCGGCACGCTTAGCTCCTGAGTGGGAGACTTGAGGACTTGTTGCTGTGATGAGCGCTGAGTCGCTTCCCCAGATTGCCGGCTGTGCAACTCTATTTTACAAACGCTAGAAACTTGCTGTATACTCAAGTGCACATGCTGTTGTATTATACATATGTGAAGACTGCAACATTATCAGTGTTTAAATGCTTCTATCCCTGTTTAATATTCAATTATAAGTACACCTTTTAAAGGTTGATTCACATAAAAAGCGTAAATGCTGCCGAAGCCATTAGGCCTAAATTGAAGGCTTGCCTATTTGAATTGTATATTGAATTGCAAAAAAATATATATGCAATAAACACATCTCTGTATGACTCAGCTAATGGTGCAAGTTTGAGACTACCGGGACTATCAGTTTGAGGGAAACCTGTCTGAAAACAGCCATTATTACACACTTCACCTCACAGAGGTGAAGTATATTTGATATATGTGTTTATTTGATATAAGTAACTCTATTTGATAGCGTTCAAATGTCTGGTGACACTGGCAATGCTCAATGCATCATGCATCATTTTAAAATATATTCAAATGCAAAACAATATTTTTAATTGTAATTATTTCACAATAATAATGTTTTACTGTACTTTTGATCAAATAAATGCAGCCTTGGTGAGCATAAAAGACATTTCAAAAGCATTTCAAAATCATAATTATTCCAGACTTTTGACTGCTAGTGTAGATCTTTCCCATGTTTTAACCTATCCACATGCACCCATTCACATGAATGTTAATCAGATGTTTTGACGTTTGAAACAAATGAAAGATGGAAGCATAAGGCAAATAAATACATTGCCTTTCTTTTTTGATATAAAGCTCTGTTCCGTGGGCATTTCATCAGCATCTGCATTATGCAACACTTTACTGGCTGATATAAATTCTCAGTGTACTTCCCAAGGTTTAAAATGGAAATAATGTGCATTTACATTTAGTCAATTCCTGCTGCTCATACAGGGTAATATACTATAGGTTAATAAATGTATGTATATTGCTCAAAGGCTTATGCATAATTCTAATATCACATACATATTCAATTACACGTGCAAAATTAGATTTTTGAATTAAAAAAAAAACTGAGTGGTGCATGATCATACACAACCTGCTACTACAGAGTTGCTGTGCAGGTGTTAGGGTGTTCTGGACAGTTACTAGGTGTTCTGGGGAGTTGTTAGGATGTTCTGTGCAGTTGTTATTTATAGTAGTTGCTGGGTGTTCTGGAGTGGACAGTTGTTTAGGGTGTTCTGTGCAGTTGTTAGGGTGTTCTGTACAGTTTTTAGGGTGTTCTAAGCAGTTGTTTGGGGTGTTCTGTGCAGTTGCTAGTGTGTTCTGTGCAGTTGCTAGGGTGTTCTGTGCAGTTGCTATGGTGTTATGGGCAGTAAATAGGGTGTTCTGAGCTGTTTCTAGGGTGTTCTAAGCAGTTGTTTGGGTGTGTTTTGCAGTTGCTAGGGTGTTCTAAGCAGTTGTTTGGGTGTTCTTTGCAGTTGTTAGTGTGTTCTGGGCAGTTGCTAGGGTTTTCTGAGGAGTTGTTAGGGTGTTCTGTGCAGTTGCTGGGGTGTTCTGATCAGTTGTTAGTGTGTTCTGGGCAGTTGCTAGGGTGTTGTGTGCAGTTGTTATTGTGTTCTGGTCAGTTGTCAGTTGTCAGTGTGTTCTGGGCAGTTGCTAGGGTGTTCTGTGCAGTTGTTAGGGTGTTCTGTGCAGTAGTTAGTGTGTTCTGGGCAGTTGTTAGGGTGTGTTGAGAAGTTGTTAGGGTGTTCTGAGCAATTGCTCGGGTGTTCTGTGCAGTTGCTAGGGTGTTCTGTGCAGTAGTTAGTGTGTTCCGAGCAGTTAGTGTGCTCTGGGCAGTTGCTAGGGTGTTCTGTGCAGTTGTTATTGTGTTCTGGGCAGTTGTTAGGGTGTGTTGAGCAGTTGTTAGGGACTTCTGTGCAGTTGCTAGGGTGTTCTGTGCAGTAGTTAGTGTGTTCTGAGCAGTTAGTGTGCTCTGGGCAGTTGCTAGAGTGTTCTGTGCAGTTGTTATTGTGTTCTGGGCAGTTGTTAGGGTGTGTTGAGCAGTTGTTAGGGTGTTCTGAGCAGTTGTTAGGTACTTCTGTGCAGTTGCTAGGGTGGTCTGTGCAGTTGCTTGGTGGTCTGGTCAGATGCTAGGGTGCTCTATGCAGCTGTTATATACAGCAGTTGCTGGGTGTTCTGAGCAGTTGATAGAGTGTTTAGGACCGTTTTTAGAGTGGTCTGATAAGATGCTAAGGTGTTCTATGCAGCTGTTACATAGAACAGTTACAGTTGCTGGGTGTTCTGGACAGTTTTTAGGGTGTTCTTCTTGGCAGTTGGTTAGTGGCCCAATCTAAAGAGTCCACCTAAGTCTCTAAAATATTTTGGCTCTGATCCCTTAACTCAATTATTTCATGTTTCAGCAGATGAAAATTTAAATCTGATCCTTTAGAAAAGTAATAGCACACCTCTCCTCATTCATGGCAGGTACCATTCATGTCTGTAGCATAAGACGGGTTAGTTTAACACTTCTTCAACAAAGCTTTCAACCTAAACATAAGCACAACAGCTCTAGCGCTCCTGCTTGTCCACAGCAGGACTGCATGTCTAATGCATTGTGTGTGGCTATCTGTGTGTGGGCTCTAGTTTCCAGGGGGATCCCTATCCCATTACTTTTCTAACAGGAGAATCCCTCCCACATAAAACACCCCCACTCTTGGCTAATCCTGCATCTTTCCTTCATAGCTCCATGTTCATCCCTTCATCCAGTGTGCTCTTCTCTCATTAATTCCTTATTAACACCCACCTCCCTCCACCCACACTCTTCTACTTCACTACCGAGTTTCAAGAATACTCTTACTCTGGTTTTCTGTGTTCGGTGATTGTGTAAGATTTGTTTCGTCACGTTTTCTACTTCACATGAAAAGACCCTCTTT
Source organism: Sinocyclocheilus anshuiensis (assembly GCF_001515605.1). NCBI lineage: Eukaryota > Metazoa > Chordata > Actinopteri > Cypriniformes > Cyprinidae > Sinocyclocheilus > Sinocyclocheilus anshuiensis. Next base: position 792,624 of record NW_015547697.1, read on the forward strand.
CCATGTCATTCTATCGCAGTTGTCTGTGGTGCATTAAAAAGCGATCCTCTTGTGTTAGGCCAGCGCCGTCTCTGTCCTTTGTTTCTGGGTTTCCCGTTCCAGCAGACGCCAAGCAGATTTATATCAAGCAGTCACACGTGTGGAAAGCCTTTCTCAAAGGAATGATCTTCCTCAGAATGATCAAATCTGATCCAATGAATTATTAAGCTTATAAAAGATCCTGTAAATCTGTTGTAATGAGATCAAAAGCGCAAGCTTCTGTAATCGTGCCTCAAGAACACAAAAGCATAATCCGCAACATCGGGGTCATGTTTTTTGAATGCACCGAGATGCCGTTTAGCCGTGATGTATGCGACGAGCTGGTTAAGAAGATGCAACTCGCGTGCTTTGCATGTTGTTATGCATGTGTGCATTGTTTGCAAATCTGTGTTCTATTGCTCGCTGAAGAAATCTCCGGCGAATCAATACAGGGGCACAGCAGCTCCTAGACAGAGGAGAGCTTTAAGGATAATTATGGATTAAGCCTATGAGCCGCTTTTAATATCAAAACTTTTTTTTATCCTGCCCTACTTAGAGAACGGCTGTCAGTAATCGAAGTTAGTCATCCAGAGAGCCATTAGCAATTCACAAGGGTTGGCAAGAATCGAATTATGCCGTTGAATTGATTCCGCAATCCAAGCAGTTTGACAACGTAACGACAACAAGGTCGTATTTACACGTCTTTTAACATCCCGTGACTCTTCGCTGGCTGCACCGTCGGTTTGGGTCGGTATCATTATGGGAAACGGGCCCTGGTGGCTCGGTTCGGAGTTGGTGAGATGAAGTGGGTATGAAAATCAAGCTTTGTTTTATGCCTCAGCAGCATGAAATGAGCTGCTATTTATACCGCGGCTCAATTGTGCATTCGCGCTTGCCTGAGACAGGTTGGAAAAGGTCAGATGTGGCAATTATGCAGGTGTGGTTTGAATAGAAGTGCGGGACCAGTGATTGGGGGCTCGCGCGCGGTTGGGGAGGTTGAACGCGAAATTTGCAGGAACTGCAAGCGCACGGCGAAATGGCAAACATCTTGAGCGTGATGAATGCTCATATTTTTACACTAGAGGGAGGAGATGTATAAGTGTTTCGTGATTAGGGAAGGGGACTGTATTGTTATGCAGAGAGCTCCGGCACAATGGTATCGATTAGCAAGCAGTAAACTTTATTTTACTGTGATTTGTTTAGAGAAACAAATCACAGACGCAATCCTCAAACACTCAATGCACTCTCAAATTACCTTCCCGGCACACACACTCGCACTACAATGACCAGGTGATAATGAGCCATGGATTCCTTGCATGTACTCGGAAACACACACACACTAAAAAAATCACTGTAATGAATGAAGTGTCTGATAGTTATGTTTTTTGTACTTTCTACTTTCTTTTATTTGGTATTGGTATTGTATCATTTGACCCTACCATTATAAGTGCTGTAAAATATTATATAAATATATATATATATATATATATATATATATATATATATTGTGTGTGACA
>NW_015547697.1:794296-795716 GCF_001515605.1 Sinocyclocheilus anshuiensis
ATATATATATATATATATATATATATATATATATATATATATATTGTGGTTGCCACATATTCACTGTAAAAATATGGTGATAGTTTTTCAAGTATTACAGGGTTGCATGTTGGTGCCTGTATATTTTACAATCTACAACCAAAAGTTGAATGCATAATCTTAATATACCAATCTATTGGAAGTGCCAAAACTGCTTTATACCTAAAAAAGAACTGATAACCACCATGATAATACACAGTTTGCACAAAAGAAAGCCACATGATGAATGACTTCATTGTATATGACCATAAAACAGAAAATACATATTTAGATAATACACAACACTAAAATAATGCAATAAACATTAACTAAATAACAGAAAATAAACCATAAAGATCACAATGTACATTACTGATAACAAAAATAAGAAGAAACATAATATTTATATATTTAAAAAAAAATCATATGTGATCTGTCTTGCAAGGAATGTCCTTATACTTTTTTCACTTATATGGTAATTCATAGAATTTACTCACCAAAAAAAACTAGCATTTTTACAGTATTTTTACAGTATTAAATTTAAAACCATTTTTACAGTGAATACAAAATTATCTTTAATTTAGAAGTGCACAATATATATCAATACTATATGAGCGATATCAGGCTGATATTAAGAGTTAAAAAAAAGAAATCATGACAATTTCACATTTAACATGACCCATAGTATTAGTATTTTATTTTAATTAATTTTGACAAAATGTATTAAAATTTTCATATTGGCCATTTATCAGTCAGAAGATGATTTCCTTTTCAAAAAAGACGGAGCCCCAAAGTACACCTACCTATTACATATTCACCATGGACCAATGGTAGTCTGAAGGTGTTTATCATCCGGAGCAAATTTCTCAGGATGGTTCACTATAGCAAGTCTGGAAACTTTGTTTTGGCCAGTCCGTTCTTTGATTTTCCTTGAGAAGAAAAAGAAAATATATTTTGAGTAGATAAAAATAAAATACTTTGATGAATGTGGGTAACCAAGCACTTACTAGTCCCCATTGACTCCCATGGTATGAAAAAAAAGTCAGACACCGTTACGTCACGTAACAGCAACAACAACATGAACAAACACTGAACAATTGTCTTTTTATTAAGTAACATTAACACAGATTAATAAATGTATTGGCAAATACTGGCCTGGAATGTATACTACATTGTTTTGAGTCGATTTCGTGGTTTCGTGTGTACGCAGATATTTCTTGAGATGAGGAAAAAAAAGATCGGATAGGGAAAGCTCTGGCTTTGTGTGGATGTGGCCTTAATTTACAGGAAAGAAGATGTGTTTTCACCGGCCACTTTATTAGGTACACCTGTTCAGTTGCTTGGTAACACAAATTGCTAATCAGCCAATCACATGGCAGCAACTCAATGCATTTAGGCATCT